>NC_056745.1:458606304-458861304 GCF_019279795.1 Protopterus annectens
AAATTGTGCTCAATGAAGTCCCCTAGCAATTTCTTGATTAGCTTGATTCAGACATGTACATTCCCCTGTGTTTGTCAGTACTATGTTTGAGTGCATTGTGTTGGGAGTGTCGTTTCACTGCTACAGCTGCTGCTACTCTTTCAGTACAAGTATCTGCTTTGGAAGTTTTCTCCAGGAGTCTGTTGCTGAGAGGATAAGGGAGATGCTACAGGTATACAACTAAGACAAACTAGATAAAGCAATAGTAAGAAAAAGTACTAGGTCACATCAGAGGCTTGGGAGTAGGGTTACCACCTGTCCCTTTGTGAGGGACAGTCCCTCTTTGGGCAGTTGTGTCCTGCAAAAATATTGTAAGAATGGCAACTGTCCTGAAATATTAAGGCAAAATTATTTCCTATATTTTATGTAATAGTTGCATAACACAGCTATTATGTATCTGAAACACCTAAATGTTATAAGAAACAGAATAAGCAACTAAAATGCTACAAGAATAAGCTTTTATTTAGGCAAAAAAGTGATGTTCTGTCCCTTGTACTGGCCGTGGGTATGTTTTAGCCTGCAAAATCTGATGTTTGTACCACAATTGTCCCACTTTGGCCATCTGAAAAGGTGGCAACCCTGCTTGGAAGGTCATTGTTAAGAAACTGAGAACTGTTGTAAAATGTATCATTAAATACCATAAGTTCAGGTTATACTATATAGCGCCAGTGGCGCTACCCTGTAGGTTTAGTTGAAAACTCTCTCTTCCATCGTGAGCTTTTGGCCCTTTATGATAAACAAGGGTTTGAGTTTTTGCATTCATTGATCAACCATTATAAAGCTGATATTAGCAATCTGAAAGGTGAACTCGAGATTTTAGAGCATGCTATAAAAACTGACAATGGATTTTCACGCTATAAATATGAGTATGCTAGAATCTTCACCAGTATTGAAGCCACTATGGCTAAATTATTGGTAACAAAAAAGAAAAAAATAGCTAGAGATCTGCATGAATATGCAAACAACAAGGCATATCCACGTCCCCCCCCCCTTAACATACAAAGTGTCATTAATCAGTTACCTGACATAGACAATGAATTCATTGAAGAGGTGGCGAATAACTCTACCCAAGGCGAAGTCACTACTCACGTGGGAGAAATACAATCTCTATGTCGTAGTGAAAGGCTTAACAACAACAATAACAATAATGCTCATAATAATAATTTACTTCAGCAACAAGGGGAACCTAATAACAATGATAACCGGCGCCATACGGCTAACCAGCAGGGTTTTCAGAGGAACCCCAAGGGCCAACAAAACAACTGTCAACTGAACAGGAACCAAGGGAAAACGAGGAACCGACAGAACCAATGGAGGAGTTAAGAGTCCTTGTATATGAACCCCAAATACATACAAGTTTGGAAGGAGACTTTAATATATGTAATTATACGGTGTTAACTATTACGCAGGACATGGTAGACTACTTCTGTAAAGGGTTGTCCTTTCTACCTGACAAGAAAATGGATGCTGTTAAAACCATTGTTGATTTAAAACTTTTTGTGCGTAAAGTAAATATAAACGCACTCATGGGATAGAGATCTTCCCTCACAAACTCTTTAATAAGAGTTTCAAGTCTATTTAATCCACCACTGCATCCATGTTTAAGCTCCTTCGAAAAAATATGTGAAATGGACTTAAGAACTATTTCTACTAACAAACAGCACAAGATCAATAATAAGGGTAACATTACGAGAAAAGAATTTGACTTCTTAAATTTGTTGATTGAATGTAACATCAGAGTCATGAAACCCGATAAGGGTGGAGGGCTGGTCTTCATGGACCAAAATGAATACATCAAAAGTATGAATAAATATCTTAATTCTATAGCCTACACACAAGTCAGTATTAATGAGGTTAATACAGCTTATAAAAAAAATTAGAGCTACCTTAGATGACTTGCTTTTGGAAGGGGTTACTGACATTGATGTACATCAGTATTTAACCATGATTGCTCCTAGGATACCAGCCCTTTTCGGGTCACCCAAAATTCATAAAACAGTAATTGATCCCCCTTTAAAGACCCATTGTTGATGGAAGGGGGTCTGTGACTTATGGATGTGCTAGATTTGTAGATAACATACCGAAGCCCCTAGTGGAACAAGAGCCCCAAATTTGTAGAGATTCATAGAGTTTTTTGGATAATATAAGTAAATTGGAATACCAGGACAACTCTTGTTTTCTCACAGTTGATGTTAAAGATGTATATACCGTGATACCTCAAGATCTAGGCCTTGAATGGATTAGGGAATTCATGAAAATGAGGCATGTTGATGAGAAAACCATATATTTAGTGGAAACTTTACTTGAGATTGTCCTAACTAACAACTTCATGATCTTTGATGGGCACTTTTACCTTCAGAACACTGGGGTGGCAATGGGGTCACCGTGTGGCGGCAGTTTTGCCAATTGTATCATGGCCCATTGGGAAAAAACCCTACTATTCACAAATAGTTTGTTTCAGGAAAATGTCTCTTGGTATACTAGATACCAAGATGATATGTTCCTTATTTGGAAGGTTGCTAAAGCTTTAGTCCCAACATTTATAGCTAATATATCTGAGATGACCAATTTTTTTGTTTACTTATAGTTTGGAAGAAGCTAGCATTAACTTCTTGGACATTAGCCTAATTAAAGATGTGGCTAATTCTAGATATAAAAGTATCAATTATAGAAAACCCACGTATTCTAATGCTTTTCTGCATTTTACTAGTAGCCACCCTTACCATCAAAAAAGAGCAGTTGTTAAAGGGCAGATGGTAAGGGTGGCAATAATGGTTTCTGATTATACAGATTTTGCTGATGAATGTAAACTCTTGCAAACTATGTTTATCAATAGAGGCTACCCTGAACCTCTAGTAGCTAACATTATCTCGGAAGTTAGTGATAAGCGAAGTATGGGACACTTTAAACCCCTGTTACATAAATACCCTGTACAAAGCACCGAGTGCATAGAGGAGCAACAAAACACTGTCGACATTAATGTGGAATTTAATTATAAGACCAGCTTTCTTTACACTTATTCCCTTGATCATTCTAGCATAAGGGAAATGTTGAATAAAAATTGGTTAATCATTATGGAAGATAGTGGGTTATTGAAAATATTAGGTGAAAAGCCCAACATAACATATAGAAAAGGTGCTAATTTAAAAGCCCTACTTGAAAGAAAGAAGAAATGCAAACAGAACAGGCCATATGGTATGTTCAAATGTGGGTCCTGTCAGCAATGTAAACGTATATGCACAGAAAATAAAGTTACCATTAGGGAGAGGACCTATTATGTTAATGGTAGATTTAATTGCAAAACCAAGGGCGTTGTTTATACAGCCTGCTGTGACCAATACGCTGCATTTTATATTGGCAAAACGGAGAGAAAAATCAAGCAGCGCATTTATGAGCACCAATATGCCGTTAATAAAAGAGATTCAACAAATGTACTAGCTAGGCATACTTTAGAGTGCCCGGATCACAAGTTTAAATTTACCATACTACAACAAAGGCAAGTTGATGTTAGAGGGGGACCTTGGCAATTACTTTTAGAAACAGACGAAATGTGGCAAATAAGAACGATGGCTCACATTTTCCCAGGTCTTAACGAATATTTGTCTATAAAAAGCATTCTGAAATTATTGGCCTTACGAAGGTAAATAGTTTGCCCCACACTGTAAATATAAAATGTAATATATTCGAATAAAAGCATTTTCATCATAGAGAGTTTAGCCCTATGGGCATTTTAATAAGATGGTAATGCCAATAACCCAGTTTGTTGTTTTAATTAAGAGCATTATGGTTGTTTAGTTGTCATGTTGCTTATTTCCTATGATTTTATTATAACCATACATTTATGAATGGCCAAATACAACACAATTATGCTTAGAGACTATTTTTAGCCCCTATTAAGGGAATATTTAATTTATTAAGACTAGTAAATAAGAATATGTTGTTTTTTAAAATGTACACTATATAGTAGCATAGAGGTACGTAGTATAAGCACGATTGTGTTGCACATTGCATATGAGTTAACTATTAATCTGAAGTAGTTAACTTCATTTGTGCAGCAACCTTTGGGAATCGGATCCGACAGTTTTCAACAGCTTTAGAACCGAGCTCCAAGCTCTTCCCCCTACCCATAATCCCCTGCCAACCCTGACTGACCTCAGATCTAGTTTGCCACGGTTTAGTTCAGCAGCTTGATCCAGAGTTTCCAGGCGTTTTCGTTCTCTTTGTGAGAAAAATTTAACTTTTATAACATTTTTCTTTAACCTTTGGTGTGAGAGTGTGTTTAGCTCCCCTTTTCTGTCTAAATGCTCTCTTAGTTTAAATTATTTTATTTCTATTTAACCTCCCCCTTCCTTCATGGTTCCGTCAGGGTTGTGTGTGTGTGTTTGGGGCCTAGTGTGTGTGAGTTACTTTCTTTAAGTATGTCTGAGGTCCCAAAGTTAATGTTTTCTAAGTGCATCGAGTGTGGCCATAAGCTGTCCCCAGCAGATGGCAACACTCTGTGTGTCTTGTGCCGTGGGGTTGAACACCTGTCCTCTGGTTGTACCATTTGTGCAGAGTTCAACCCCAGGGCACTCAAAGACCGGAGGTCCAAGCTGATTCTGGCGGGTCTTCTTCCCCCGGACTCTGCTTCTACCTCCGGTCCTCCCGTGGCTCCCGCTGTGGCTGCGGCGGCTGCCACTCCTGCATCCCTACCCCCGGCCGGGACTCAACCTCCCACCTTAGGCCCAGAGGAGAGGGAGGCCAGGAAAGAAAGGAGGAGGGAGAAGCACCACAAGCGGCGGGCCGACCTCTTTGGCCCCCCCCCCCCCGGCTAAGCGGTCTTCTCCCTCCAGGTCTTCTGTGTCTCCTCCTTATCTGATCCAGTACCCGTGCTTTTCACCGGGTCCAGAGGAGGAGGAGACCCAATCTCCTTCGAGGTCATCGAGGCGACACTCCCGCCCTGCCTCGGTGGCCTCGTCGAGATCTACTGGAAGTCTCACGGATGCAGATTTGGACCGGATGATGAGAAGATTCCTCCAGGCCCAACTGCAGATGGGAGTGCTCCTGCCCCCCCCCCCCCCCCGGGGGGAGCTCGACCCCCTTCTTTGCCCCGATAGCTCCTTCTCCGTCCTGTTTCCCAGGTTCGGAGTCTTCGGAGCCGGGCAGCCTTGGAGCCGGGGGTGTGTCGGCGCCGATAGTCTCGGGTACTTCGGCACGGATGATTCCCTCGGTGTCAGGTCCATTTTCTTCAGATCTGAGCTCTTGGAGCCGAGGGCTGAGCTTCGGATCCGGCAGTATTGGTATGCCTTCGGCTCCGTCCAGGTCGGAGCATACTGATCCGTCGGATCCGATCGCTTCGGCGCCAGCCCAGATCCATTCGTCAGATCCGAGGGAGAGTCTGCTTTTGAATCCCAGAGAGAGCAGCTCTCCCTCGGCATTCGACGTGGTGGAGAGGGTCCTGTCGAGGGATTCCAGACCCCCGACCCTTGCCACGCCTCCACCCTGCACTCCTTCTCAGTTGGGCCCGACTTCCATCACCCGGCCCCAGGGACAGCCTGCTTTGACGTCCCAGGTAGTTCCATTGGAACAAGACGTTGCTGGTGAGACCTCCACGGACAGCCCCCCCAAGGAGGTTCCTCACAAGCGAAGGTGCAAGAGGAGGCACCTGGACTCCCCTGAGTCCTTGACTGAGGACACGGATTTGGAGGAAGGGGAAGGCTCCCCAAGATCGCCCCCCGAAGATGTCTCATTTGGTGACACCATGGAGATGCTCAGAAGGGGGGTGGTCTGCCCCAAAGCCTACCTCGGACGAATCAGTGTTCCTGGAGGCGTTTGAAGCAGGCCCGTCTACCTCTTGGGTGTCCTCTCCGGCCAACCCCCTGGTAGACTTGATCACTACCAGGGCGTGGAAGGAGCCGGACACTGTGGAGCCAGTCCCCAAGCACCCAGATAAGATCCTTAGCCCACCTTCTGACAAGTCCCACTGGAGTAAGGGTCCCCCTGTAGATGCCATGTTGGTGGCGGTGGCCACCAAGAGGGAACTTGCTCAGGAGAGTCCCTCGGTTCATCCCCTGAGCAAGGAGTCTCAGTCGATGGACCGCCTAGAGAAGTGGGTGTTTAGTTCGGCTACCTGCTCTATGAGGTCACTGAACTACATGGCACATGTGCTCCGACTGCAGCGGGACCTTATCAAAGAGTACGCTGCGTTGCCCCCCCCCCCCCCCGAGTCCATATCGGCGGAGGACAAACAATTGCATTCCACCTGGATGGCTACTGTACGATCCATATCTAGCACATCTGTGTGGCTTCTGTCTCATGCCACGGAAGAAGCCGCTAGAGCCGGCAGATCTGGCCTCATTATGAGATGTCAGGCATGGCTCCGGCACTGTGATTTCGCGGAACCCTTTAAGGCGTCGTTTGCTAATGCCCCTTTTGATGGTTCTGCCCCCTTCGGCAAAACCGTGCGAGATACCTTGGTCCAGAGCGAAAAGGACGGGAAGACTTCTGCTGTCTGAGTCTGCTTCTCTGCTCCCCAGAGGTCCTTTTCTAAGAACCAAAAGGGACAGAAGAAGATGTGGTTCCAGAAGTCGCAACAGTCTCATCCCGCTCTGGACTCCCAGCCCTTCTGCAGCAGAGGAGGGCAGGGTGGATGCCGTCCAAGAGGCAGAGGGAGCCCGCGGAACTTTGGATCCAGAGAACCCTTCTTGGACCAACCCACGCAACACCCCTGAGGGGTTGCCTGACTGCTCCACTCTGGAGGCAGTCGGGGGGCGTTTCTTGAAGCACCCAGCAGCTTGGGAGTCCATCACGACAGACCGCTGGGTGCTTCGCATCATATCCAGAGGATACCAAATTCCCTTTTCTCGTTACTCACGCAGCCCCAGATACCTCCCCAATGTCCCACCCGATCAGAGGGGAGGCCGCAGCAATGGAAATTCAACACTTGCTGGAAAAAAAGAGCCATCCAACACATCCCCCCAGACCAGTGCGGGTCCGGCTTTTACTCCAGGTTCTTCTTGGTGCCAAAAAAGACGGGGGACTTAAGACCTATCCTCGACCTCTTTTCCCTGAACCTGTCAGTAACCAAAGAGAAGTTCCGCATGGTCACTCTTCAATCCATTCTCCCCCTTTTGTGGGAGAATGATTGGATGTGCTCTATAGACCTCAAGGATGCGTGCTACCACATTCTGATGGGCAGGCGATCCAGGGGGTTCCTCCGCTTCCGGCTGGGAGCCAGTCATTTCCAATTCAGGGTCCTCCCCTTTGGTCTCACCACAGCCCCCAGGGTGTTCACCAAAGTGTTAGCAGTGATAGCGGCCCACCTGAGGCTCCAGGGAATTCAGGTCTTCCCATACCTGGACGACTGGCTCCTGACCGCCCCAACAAGGCATCTACTCTGTGCAGCCAGAAACTACTTTCTTCGTTTAGCTCCCGGCTGGGGATCACTATCAACATAGAGAAGTCGTCTCTTACACAGACTCAGACTATAGACTTCATAGGAGCCAGATTGGACACAAACAAGCTCCTAGCTTTCTTGACCACAGACCGACTACTGTCCCTGAGGCTACACGTGCAGGCCATTCTGCAATCTCCGGCTCCCCCGGCGGAATTGGTCCTGAGGGCTCTTGGCTCGATGGCGGCAGCGATCAACCTATTGCCAGTGGCACGTTTGAACATGAGGGTCTTACAATGGACCCTCCAGGTCCAGTGATCTTTTCTTCACTATCCTCTGAGCCATCCCGTTCCCCTCAGCAGGGCCTGCAAGAGGGCCCTCCTATGGTGGCTCCAATCTCTGGACCTCCAGCAAGGACACCCATTTTCTATGACCCCTCCACTAGCCACGGTGACCACCCCTCAGGTGGGGGGGCATTGTTCAGGCAGGACAGTCCAAGGTACGTGGGACCTCACGGTGACCTCACTGCATATCAACGTCCTAGAGAGGAGGGCAGTGCTGTTAGCGTTGCAAGCACTTCAGGACCTTCTTCCTGTAGGAACGATTGTGATTCAGACGGACAACATGTCGGTTATCTGGTACATCAACAAACGGGGGAACCAGGTCTTAACCACTCTGTTGAGAGGCCATGAGGGTGTGGTAATGGGCAATCTCCACCAACAGCTTTCTCATAGCAATGCACATTCTGAGATGGTCCAGCATTCTAGCGGACAAACTAAGTCGCACCATCCTGTTACCATACGAGTGGTCTCTGAATACCGAGATAGCGAATCGGATCTTTGCCAAATGGGGTCAATCCTGTTGCGATCTCTTTGCCTCTCCCTCGAACACAAAATGTTACGACTACTTCGCTCTCATTTCCCCCTCTGGGGAACCCCCGAGAGACACTCTGGTGCATGCTTGGCCTCCTGGTCTTCTTTATGCTTACCCTCCTCTTCCTCTGATGCTGAAGTTTCTTCAGAAAGCCAATCGGTTGGGGAGCAGGATTATCCTCATTGCCCCGTTTTGGCTTCGTCAAACCTGGTTTCCTTACCTTTGGTCTCATCTGGTGAATCCTCCTTGGATTCTGGATCCCCGTCCAGATCTAATATCCCACCCCCTAGATCTCCCAGTCCCGAACCTGGACAACCTCAAGCTCACAGCTTGGCTGCTCCAGTTCCACTCATAGCTAGGACTCCCGGTATCTCTTCCCCAGTTAAAACCATTCTAGTAGCAGCGCACAAGCCTTCTACTAGAAAGATCTATGGCAGCAAATGGAAACGTTTCTCCATTTGGGTGGAACGCAAAAATTTGGATCCTTTTATAGCTCCTTTGCCCGCTGTATTAGACTTTGTCAGGACTGTTTCATCAGTCGGCTAGTTCCTCCACAGTCAAAGTCCACCTAGCAGCTATCTCTCATTATCACGTTGGAAATTAATTGGGCCCTTTGATCTCCACAAAATTGTGTAAGACCTTTTTGAAGGGCATCTTTCTGCTCAGACCCCCAGTAAAGGATGTAGTCCCTCTTTGGGATTTGACGCTGGTGCTTCAGGCCTTGACAGCTCCCCCGTTTGAGCCTGCAGCTTCCATAGATCTTAAATTCTTGTCATGGAAAACGGCCTTTCTTGTCGCCATCACCTCGGCTCGAAGGGTCTCTGAACTACAGGCCCTCTGTGTAAAACCCCCATACTTGACCTTTCACAAGGATAGAGTTTACCTCAGGAGCAATCCCTCCTTTCTTCCCAAGGTTGCCTCTGAGTCAAATATTAACCAGTCCATCAACTTGCCGGTCTTTTTTCCTAACTACCATAACAAAGGGGAATACAAATTGCACTCACTGGATATGCATAGACAACTTCGCTTCTACATCCACAGGACATCTGGTCATAGGAAATCCGACCAGTTGTTCATCTCCTTTGCCAAATTTAACTTTGGTAAATCTGTGTCTAAAGTCACACTCTCTAGATGGATTTCACAGTGTATCCTTTTAGCATACGAAAGTTCGGGCAGGCCCGCACCTCAGGGAGTCCATGCCCACTCTACTAGATCTATGTCTACCTCTGCGGCTTTTAGAGCTAGAGTTTCTTTGGATGATATTTGCTCGGCAGCCACTTGGGCTTCATCTCATACTTTTTTATCAGTCACTACAAATTGGACATTATCTCCAGAGGGAGAGCATCCTTTGGCTCTGCACTGCTCCGGAACATCCTTCCATGAAGGCTGCCCAAGATTCAGGTAGCTGGGGACTCTGTCCCAAAGGTTGCTGCACAAATGAAGTTAACTACTTCAGATTAAGAAGTTATGTACTCACCATAACGTTCCATCTGAGTAGGTAAACTTCATTTGTCAGTAACCGTCCCTCCCTCCTGCCCCCTCACTTGCGAATGTTCTCATACTCAGGTCCATGGGTTTTACCCACTTATCTTGGGATTAATCTTTGTTAGCAGCTTCTGCTGTTGGGCAAACTTGATCTGAAGTCAGTCAGGGTTGGCAGGGGATTATGGGTAGGGGAGGAGCTTGCAGCTCGGATCTAAAGCTGTTGAAAACTGCCGGCTCAGATCCGAGGTCGGATCCGCTTCCCAAAGGTTGCTGACAAATGAAGTTTACCTACTCGGATGGAACGTTATGGTGAGTACATAACTTCTTATTATATATCTATGAATGGCCAAACATAACATAATTATGCAAAGAAATAAATTTTAGCTTTTATTAAGGGAATATCTGATTCAATATGATCAGAAAGTTTGAAAATTTTGCTTTTAAACGTATTCTTCATAGTAGTATAGATACAATACATAATTGAGTGCATGTATCAGCTTCCTTTTAGTATTAATATCTGTTTTGATTTATATTTGATATGCATTTTGCACATTCCTTTTTGCACTTCTGATAATTAGTAAAATTAACGTTTACGAATATGCCATTAGAGCCTTACAAGAAGTTATGATGTTTTAAATGTTTTTAACGTATATCAGATTATTTTATAGAAATATTTATACTTATACCCTTTGGCTTATTAATGACTAGTATTCCATTGATGGTTTATTGCCTACATATACACTTTCGTGTATATATGATATGTTTTTTTGCTTTTTACTTTTTAAGCATAGATTAAGGGACTAATCTAATTGCTTTAATTTCCATATAAAATGCTTGTTAATTAGTTGAATTGTTGTCTGAGGACGGTGAGGCACTGACCCCACCGAAAGCACTAATAAAATTTGAACTTTTTTTGCTCTTCATTGGTTTTTTGCTCGCTTTCTTTAGTTTTACCGGTTTGTTCTGTTTGTTTCAAATAACTATGTAAAGATAACCATGTCAGCAACCAAAATGTATTACAAGTGGAATATTTAACTGTGCACATTTTAAATGGATAGGCTGGCCTAAACTCTGGACTGATGCGTTTCCTTTTTTTTTTTTTTTTTTTTTTTTTCTTTTTTTTAATTCCTGGGAAATACTGTTCAGAAGTGAAGAGACATACCAGGGAACAGATTTAGTGGCACACCAGGCTGTGATTTTTTTTATATCTATTGTCATGCAAAGCTGACTAAATAGTTGAATCTAGCCAAGCTGGAACTGTGAGACTGTAGCCCACTGAAGGAGGGGAGATGGGAGGAGTAACCTTGCCAGGAACTGAAACATGCAAAACTGCTCCTTGTGAAAATTCTTTTTTATCTCAGTAATTTGGTGACACTTTTGCAAGCTTCTTTCAGAGAATGTGTAGTACATCAGTAGGAACAACATTTGTAAAACTCAGTGCATACCAGTCAATGACACATGAGCTGCAGACTCTCAAACTTGGCAGTTTTTTTTTTCAGGTATTCCATTCTAAGTGAATGGAAGTCTAGTCTGACAGCAAATGGTAGGGCTATTTGTTCTCAGTCTGTGCATTATGGGACAGATTTAGCTTTCCAAAGGAATCACGATGTCTGCCCCATGAGGGCAGACGAGAGTAAAAATAAAATAAAGTTAGGAATGGGTACTTATTTTGCTGCAGGCAGCTTTGGGAGGTGTAGTAAATTATGGCAAGATAAAAAAAATGTTTTCTTCATCATTTGCCCGTAGTGGTCCTTTAAGTAAGTAGGAACAGCAATTCTGTAGGTCAGTCAGGAAAATATAGTGAGAATAGTTAAGTATTGCTTTTCTTTAACTGTGTGAAACTTTTCAGCTGTGTTATTTTAAATATTTCCTGTGATTGAAACTCTGGTGTTTACTGTAAATAGATATTTTGTATTTTAATGTTCTTTTATTATTTACTATTAAATATACTTAAACTTTTCATTGTGGCTAATCCTTTGGAGAATATTTTAACCTTTGTGAGTACTTGTATCTATTAGTGACACTTTGACCACTCCTGAAGCTTGGCTGTTTGATCAACATTACCATTTGTATTAATATTGATTTTAGTCAGTATAATTGGGTACCCTTGCAAGAGCTTAGGTAGCTGGCTTTGTAGTGTCTGGTGGCATTGATAACTACTTTATAGTTTGGGCATAAGGGACACAGCGGGTAAATCTGTGCCAGCCTTTCCAAGGTGTGTGTGTGTGTGTGTGTGTGTGTGTGTGTGTGTGTGTGTGTGTGTGTGTGTGTGTGTGTGTGTGTGTGTATGTGTGTGTGAGCTAATTGGAGCAGGGACACACAGCACTGGCTTCACAGAAAGGGTGCTGGAGGACTTGGGTTGGACACTCAGCTGAGGACTTAACCCTATAGCTGTGTTAGTGAGGAGCCTTATTGGGGACTTGGAGGCAGACAGATATAAAGACAGGTCTGCATTTGTCAATACTGAGTGTATCCATTTGTATTTCAAGTGAACATCCCTCTCCAGTTTCAGTGGTGAAGATTCAGGCTCCTTGATTACTAGCGCAGAGTGGGGACTTCACAGTGTTCTTCATCTTTCACTATTGCAGTCCTACCTTGTAGGATTTCCTGTTTTGGGAGCCCTTGGCCCTACTACCAGATTAAGAAACTCGCTCATCCCTGGACTGGCAGACACCCTAGCCTGACATCAAGATGGTTGGCTATAAAGGGAGCAAGTAGATGCCATGACACACTAGTCTTTCTTGCCATCAGTGCCTGAAGCAGTTGAGTGCATCTGTAGGTCTGCACCAGAGTGAGAAATTCTTCTAAAGCTAAGTATCCCATTGGGGTACTCTCTTTTTTCCTTACTTGTGACTCATGTCAGATAAAGTTAACAGCTGTTTCTGTTGTGGTAAACAAATCTCACACAGAGACTTTCATACCTTGTGTGTTGCTTGTTTAGGCCCAAACCACAATGTCTCTAATTGCCGTCTGTGCACCATTTTCAATACTAGGACTGTAAGGTGTAGGGCCTAAATCTTGACAAAGCACCTTAGTCAGCAGTCTGCATCCCATTGTGCTGTGGCGTCCATTGATCTTCCCAAGATTGAGCTCCCTAAGTGAAAGAAGTAAAAAAAAAAAAAAAGACCCAAACTTATGGCCTTGGACGACAACCTTTTTCCTTGCGCCAAGCCCCCAAAACTTGTTATTGCATAGGAAGGAGAGGAGCCTTTGCAGGCTCCTTCTGCGAGTGAGGTGGTGGCACAGGCCTCTGTCAAGACCCTTTTGGTGTCTGACGTGCCATCGGGTCCCTCAACTTCAACTCAAGCCTTGGTGTTCGGTTTGTCGGTTGGTGGGTCCAGAGTCACTAAGAAGACCTGTGCCTCTGGTGAACAGTCCACAGCTGATGTCCACACAAGGCATCTGCCAACATCGGGTATTTCTTTCAGTGAAACTGGTGTTAGAGTAGCGGACGTGCACGGGCCCAACGCAAAAGCTACACCTAAAAGAGCTTGACCTTAGGTACTGGCCTACTGGCTCCCGCTGCACAAGTTATCAGCAGGAATTGTTCAGGTTGGCAGAAGACCTTATTTCTTTAGTCAGAGGCAGGATACCCCCCTCCCAAGTCTTCACCAGAAAAAAGGAAGAGGGATCTCAGAATCCCCTAATTCTGATGAAGACTGTGATCAGGAGGACTCTGCCCTTAAAGGTGAACCCTTCCTTACCTCCTTTGAGGATTCTGATTCTGAAGAGGTGTTAACTTCTGCTTTGCATCCTGAGGACATTATCTTTGAGGAAACAACCCATACCATGAGAGTGTTTTTACAGTGGCAGGCACAAGAATACCCCCAATCCAAAAAGAGGGTTAGGGCATTCCTTGATATGGCTATTCTTCCAGTTTTAGAAGTGGTAGAAGATGTCTTCATGAAACCATGTCTTAATCCAGATTCTCTTCCCCCAGGCCCTTGCAAACTAGACCAATTTTACAGGGTATTGGTCTCACATAAATTCCTTTATAAGAACCCCTCTGTGGACCCAAAGGTTTTCACCCCCGGCCTCAAAGGAGTCAGAGCTAGTACTTCTAAAAATCCATTACATATGGACAAAGAAGCAGGCCCCTTGATAGATTTGGGAAAAAGGTTTACACTTCCTCGAATCTGGCCATGAGGGCCCTCAGTTGCCAATTTCCCATGATAAAATACCAGCAGAGTATTTTGGAAAAAAATGAAGCAAAAGATTTCCTCCCTGGAGGACAAGAACAACTCCAACGAATTGCTAGATCTCTGCTATTCAAGTTCCCAGGTAGCTAGGCACTCCTTGCACTGTGGATCTGATGCCCTAGAGGCATCTAGCTGAGCTGCTGTCTCTGGCTCAGTCATCAGAAGGCATGCTTGGTTTAGGGAACAGACATTACCAGAACATGGTAAATCTGAATTGCTAGATGCACCCCTGGTTGAGGACTCCCTTTTTGCACCAAAGATTGACATTTGTTAAAAAAGATGGCGGATAAAGCAAAATCTATGCAAATGGTCAAAGATGTCCTGCAAATCCAACTACTGAGGTTCAGTAGGAATTTTCCCACTAAGCATTGGTCCTTTCCCTCTCAATCAGAACAGAGTCAGAGGAAAACCCAAGGAGAAAGGACTCATAGGCAGCAACAACAATCACAGAGGGCAAAACAATTGTCCTCAGAAACGCTCAGGCTGGGAAGTTCTAGGCCACAGAGCCCAAACAGAGAGCAGCAATGACTCATCCACCACCCATTCCCCCACCCCCGACCCCAACCCCAGACAAGATAGGAGGAAGACTTTCCCTTTTCAAGGAAAACCGGACCCTCTTCACCTCCGACAAGTGGGTTCTGGAAATAATTTCAAATTGCTACAAACTCACTTTCAAAGAACCATTAAGATTCTCAGGCTACCGCAATGTGCCACTAAACCAAACCTCTCATCTCTGGGCACTATGAAACCTGTACTTGACCACCAGGCAGGGAAAGGATTTTACTCCAGGCTGATGTTCATCGTGCATACAGCTGCAGTCATAACAGATGGGTTCTCCTGCCGTCAGGCGGGTCCTCGGTCGACCGAATTGCAAAGTCTAGGTCTGGCGTCGGTTGTCGTCGCTTCTTCCCTGACGTCAGTGCGACAGGGGTATAAAGGAACCAGCCGACGCCATTTTCTTCATTCTTTCTTGCCGCATGGTGCCCGAAGCAGAAGCAGTTCGCAAGTGCCGGTCGGCCAGCTCCTGAAATTACGAAAATTTTGAAACCGAAGTCTTCTTGAAAGCTAAGTACCCGTTGAAACTTTTCTTGCCTCAGACCGATGTCAGACAAAGTTAATAATTGTATTTCATGTGGGAAGCAAATACCGCATAAGGATTTCCATTCCCTCTGTATACCTTGTTTAGGCCCAGACCACGACGTCTCGGTCTGTCGCTTTTGTGCTACATTCAACAAACGCACCATTAAGCGTCGGGCGGAGTTCGCCCAGCATTATTTTGGAAAAACATTTAACTATATTATGTCGTCGGATACTCCGACTCCTGTTTTGTCTAAAAAACGCAAAGATAAGGACCGACACACGAGGTCCGCGGCCTCTACCGACACCACTCCAAAGCTGACTACACGTGGTCCGGTTCTCAGCGAGGCGCCTACGCAGCCCCTGACTACCGATGACACTTCATTGGCGGTGTCTCCTGTTCCCGAGGTCGCAGGCTCCTCGGCCCACACCCCGACTACTGATACCGAAGCCACTCTTGGTGTTGAACCTCAAAATGTGGACAGGTCTACCTCCACTCAAAGTGTCTTCAGACCTTCCTCTTCTTTCTCCATCAAGGCTTTCACTAAGTCTAAAGCAGCCATGCACTCTACAAGACAAGCTAATCAGGGCCCATCTCCAGGCTCCATGCCTAAAAAACAGATGCTTAAAATGGCTGAGGATTTAATTACTCTTATCAGGGGTTCTCAACCCACACCGGACAAAAGGCCCAGAGTGGAGGAAGAATCCCCCTCCTCTGATCAGGGCTCCATTATTTCAGAGCACTCTGATGATCAGGCACATTCTTACTCCCCTTTTGAAGACTCTGATGCGGAGGAGTCCATTCCTTCTGTATCCCCCCCCAGAGGATTACTCATTTGGGGAAACTTTGCATACCTTAAGGGAACACTTCCACTGGGAAGGCCAAGATTATTCAGATTCCAAGAAAAGGCTTAGGGAATTTCTCTTACTACCTCAGCACAGGCCTCTGGCTATACCGCCTGTCTTGGACATCCTAGATGATGTTTACTCGGAGGCCTGCCTTGACCCGGACTCTCTGCCTCCAGCCCCAGTTAAGCCTGACAGGTACTACAGGGTTCCTGACTCACACCAATTTCTATACAAAAGCCATGCTGCTGACCCAGAAACCATCTCACAGGGCCCCAAGGGAATTAAGGCCTCCACTGCTAAAAATCCATTACCTTCCGAGAGAGATTCCAGATCCTTAGAAAGGTGGGGAAAAAAGGTATATACCTCGACTACCTTAACCATGAGGGCCTTAAACTGTCAGTTTCATATGCTAAAATACCAACAGTTTTTGTTATCACAATTGAAAAGTAAAATTCACAACCTGAGCAACCAGACTTGAAAAAAGAGTTGCAGGATTTGATGCATAGTGCAGAACAAGTGGGTAAGCATACCTTACAATGTGGTTTTGATGCTCTAGAGGCCTCATGTAGAGCTGCTGTTACAGGATCAGTCATACGTAGACATGCCTGGCTCAAGGTACAAACCTTGCCTGATCATGTCAAAGCTAAATTACTAGATGCCCCTCTTCAAAAGGATGTATTATTTGGTGCTAATGCTGAGGAGGTATTAAGGAAAATGGAGGAAAAGGCTAAATCAATGCAAACTGTGAAAGATTTTCTACAGGTACAACCCCCACGTTTCAGTAGAAATTGGCCTTCCAAAAATTGGTCCTTTCCAGCCACGGACAGACCCCAAAGAGGCAGATACAGGTGCCCGAGGGGCAGAGGACAATCCCAAGGATCGTTTAGAGGCAGACAATGGCAAGCTCCTACACAAAGAGGTGGTGAGGATAAATCGCAATCATTCAGAAAGCAAGCCCAATGACTTTCCCCTTTGCATGCCAAACAAGACTCAAATGGCAGCCCCCTTAGGAGGAAAGCTGGCATTATTTTCAAGAAATTGGCATATTGTCACAAAAGACAAATGGATCCTGGACATCATAAACAGAGGCTACAGATTCCATTTTCACACCCTTCCAAAAATGAGAGGCATGCCAAACCTGCCACACAATCAAAGGGCAGAGGCACAAAGGCAAATTACAGATCTCATAGACATGAAAGCTATTCAAGAGGTACCTACGCACGAACAAGGTCAAGGTTTTTATTCCAGGCTATTCCTGGTACCAAGGAAGGGAAAAGACTGGAGACCTATTTTGGACTTATCCATCCTAAACACATTTCTACTCGTACCAAAATTCAAGATGCTCACTCTACAGCAACTTCTTCCCATGCTGGGCAAGGAGTCTTGGCTGGTAACATTGGACCTCAAGGAGGCATGCCTGCATGTCCCAATCAGACAAAATTGCAGACGATACCTCAGATTTCTTGCAGGTTCAACCCACTATCAATTCTCTGCATTGCCCTTTGGCTTATCTACTGCGCCCAGAGTATTCACGAAATGCCTGGCATCAGTAATTGCCTACTGCAGTCTTCAAGGGATACAAATATACCCCTATTTGGACGACTGCCTGATCCAAGCGGACAGCAAGCACATTCTTCTGAAACATCTGGCTTATGTAATAATGTTGTTGAACTCTCTGGGATACACAGTCAACAAAAAGAAATCTAGGCTAATACCCTCTCGGAAGATAATTTTCCTGGGTGCCAACTTGGACACAAACACCCAGATGGCCTACCTCACGCCAGAGAAGCAGGGGCAACTAACTCAATACTTCAGAGCACTAGCAAATTGCACCGGGCTGACTGCAAGGAAAATCCTGCAGGCTCTGGGATTCATGGCATCTTGCATCTTACTAATCCCATGTGCAAAGCTGCATATGAGGAAACTTCATTGGTACCTGAAAAACATATGGTCTCAGCACAGCCACAGTTTGGAAACAATAATACCACTAATTCCATGTCTACAAAAGGAATTTCTGGGGTGGGCTCAAGCATGCCAAACAAACACAGGTCTTCCATTCAGCAAGCCTCAAGCAAATCAAGTCATCACAACAGACGCCTCGGACTACGCATGGGGGGGCGCACATGACAGATCGGTGCATTCAGGGCAAATGGTCCCAAAAAGAAAAGCACCTTCACATCAATCAAAAGGAAATGCTAGCAGTAATAAATGCTATTATAGCTTTCAAGGACCTTCTGCAACCAGGTCAACTATTGATAAGAACGGACAACACCACAGTTATGTGGTACATAAACAAACAGGGAGGAACACATTCATACCCCCTATGCAGACTGGCCATGTCACTTTGGAACATGGTCATGGACTTACAAATCGAACTACAAGCACAGTACTTGCCAGGCAAGGAAAACACACTGGCAGACAACCTAAGCAGAAATATGACAGATCCACACGAATGGAAGTTGCATCCAAAAGTTTTACAGAAATAATCCAAGCATGGGGAAGGCCAGACATAGATCTCTTTGCCTCCCACAAAAATCACCAATTGACAAAATTCTGCCCAAGGATTTTCCATCCAAAGGCCTGGAGAGTGGACGCTCTCTCTTTCAGTTGGACATCAATGACAGTTTATGCCTTCCCACCTCTTCCTCTGCTGCCCAAAGTTCTATTGAAAACCCGAGCAGACAGACCAAAGATGATTCTCATTGCTCCGGACTGGCCAAGACAACACTGGTACCCACTCCTGAGGAGCCTGACGCATTCCCCACCATGGACCCTGCCTCTAATGCCTCTTCTTCTGACTCAGCACAGCTTCAAAACTCATCACAGTCAGCTAAAAACACTCAATCTAGCCGCCTGGAAGATTCCTTAGCATCACAACAGACCCTACTCTCCAAGGAGGTGCAGGATGTCATTTTGGAGGCCAGAAGGCCATCAACTAGAAAAGCTTACTCCGCAAAATGGAAACTGTTTTGTGTCTGGAATGAGAAAAAGGGCCAGGATCCTGGAAAACTGAATTTACCTCAAATACTACAGTATCTAGCTGAGCTGCTAAGCAGTGGACTTTCATTCTCCTCCATCAAAATCCATGCCTCAGCCATTTCTGCAGAATACAACACTGATCCACCCTTATTCTCTCACCCTCTCAAGACAGTTCCTCATAGGGGCTAAGAATCTAAGACCCCCAAGGAAACAACCAATACCTGCTTGGGATCTCAATTTCATTCTGGAAAAACTGACCCTGCCTCCCTTTGAGCCAGCTGCCTCATCAGATTTGCAATATTTGTCCTGGAAAACAGCTTTCCTTCTAGCTATTACCTCAGCTCGTAGAGTTTCAGAACTACAAGCTGTCATGGCTGTGCAACCTTTTATCATCTTCCATCTGGACAGAGTTTCCTTATGAACCAATCCGTCCTTTATGCCTAAAGTGGTATCCAGGGTAGCTTTGAATCAGGCCATACACTTACCTATCTTTTATCCTAATCCTCAAAACAAAGGGGAGAGATTACTACATTCCTTGGACATCCACAGACAACTCCGTTATTATCTGGACAGAACAAAGCCTTTCAGAAAATCAGAACAGCTCTTTGTGTCCTATGCTGTAGGAGCTCAAGGAAAGCCAATTTCGAAACAGACAATCTCAAAATGGATAGCCCACTGCATACGCTTTTGCTATTCTTTTCATGGCAAAGCTGTACCTACAGGCATCAGATCTCACTCCACAAGGGCCACAGCTACCTCTGCAGCTTTCCTCAGAGGAGTTCCTACCAAAGATATATTGGAAGCAGCCACTTGGAGTTCTGTGCATACCTTCTCCAAGCACTACCACCTACCATTATACTCCAAAACTAGAGCAGGCTTTGCCACTGCAGTCTTGCAGGGTATCCTGGCTCCTCCTAGTTCCACCTAGTGCCTACCACCCCTTTCTTAGCTTTGGGATTGTACCCATCTGTTATGACTGCAGCTGTATGCACGATGAACATAGTACAGTTTTGTACCTACCATAAATGTAGATGTTAGAGTGCTAACACAGCTGCAGTCCAGGTTTCCCTCCCTCCTTCCCCTCTTGGGACAGGCCTATAGGCTAACACATCCTCATACAACCTGATTGGGGTATTCATTTATGGTGTATTTGCTTGCAACTACTGTATTTTGATTATATTGCACTGCTTTATTACACAAATTTATGTATTGCCTTCCTTCTGGGGGCACCTGACATCTGGGGCAAGAAAAACTGAAGAAAATGGCGTCGGCTGGTTCCTTTATACCCCTGTCACACTGACGTCAGGGAAGAAGCGATGACAACCGACGCCGGACCTAGACTTTGGAATTTGGCCGACCGAGGGCCCGCCTGACGGCAGGAGAACCCATCTGTTATGACTGCAGCTGTATTAGCACTCCAACATCTACATTTATGGTAGGTACAAAACTGTACTTTCCTAATGCCGAGGAAAGATGACTGTTGGCAGACTGTCATAGATCTGTCCATCCTAAATCAGTCCCTCCTAGTTCCAAAATTCAAAATCCTTACTCTTCAAAAGCCTCTTCCCATGATAATGGTCACCTTGGACCAGAAGGGTGCTTACTTGCACATCCCTGTAGAAGAATCCTGCTGAATTTTTCTTTGCTTCAGAGCAGGTACCAGTCACGTTCAATTCTCTGCACTTTCCTTTGGCTTGTGTGCTGCTCCCAGGGTCTTCACAAAATGTTTGGCCTCTGTGATCGCCTTCTGCAGAACAAAAGGCATCTAAATTTACCCTTATCTGGATAACTGCCTCATTCAGGCCATGAACCTGTCCAAGCTCAAGGATCTGGCCTTCACCCAGACCCTACACTCTTCCATAGGGTTCACCATAAACCTCAGCAAATCCAACACAGTCCCTTCCACCAGGATAGTTTTCCTGGGGGCTGTGCTGGATTCCTTCCTCCAGAAGGCCTTTCTTCCCTCAGACAAGGCTTCCTTCTTAACTCTGTACTTTCAGGACATTATGCAGAGGCAGTACCTTACAGCCAGGGAATTCATCAGAGCACTGGGCTACATGGCATGTGGAATAGGAATTGCTGATAATGGGCTCCCCATACTGTCTGATGCATCTGTGGTCAAGGTTTGGTTCTGAGGGTTGAACCTGAATGAGAGACCCTGGTTCTGTGCACATGCTCATGCCCACCATGCCATTTCCTAGTCAAACCACCACACAATCCAACATTCTGGTCATTGAAGTCTCCATTGCGAGACACACTGATGTCCCTATCACCAGGCTGAGTAAGGAGAAAGTCACGGTCAGATAATTGGACCACAAGTACCAGTGTGACTCATAGTACATGTCTGTGTAAATTACCTGAGATATGCCTCCCTAGACTATATGAAGAGAGACGTCATGGAGCTGTTGGAATGCATGTCCCAGGCTGGTATGAGGCTAGTACTGAGTGGTGTTTTATGTTCCCCAAGGATGATGCCACAGTATGAACAAAAGATGACTGACTTTTATATTTGGCCTAGTTTCTGGTGTCATTCTAAAGGGGTGCAATATTTGTCAGCATGGAATGAGATGGTCAACAGACCACACTGCTTTGCCATGAATGGCCTGCACCTCTCCCTGCTATTCTTTTGCATATTAGCTAAAACATTGTCCTCTCCCATAGTGCCTTTTTAGGCGATGCCAAACTGAATGTACTTCTGATACAGCAAAACAAAACCAAGAAGATCTAAAGATGTTATTGTTCAATGCTAGGAGTCTAAACAAACACACTCTGTAGAAACTCTCTTTACCCTAGAGGATGCTAATGTCTGTGCAGTCACAGAGACATGGTTTAAAGCTGCGGAGAGCACACACACTGCAAGGTTATAATGCCTTCCACACATTTAGAACAGCTACTACACAGAGAGGGACCAAAGGTGGAAGTGTTTTGATTTACATAAAATATATATATATATATATATATATATATATATATATATATATATATATATATATATATACACACACACACACACACACACACACACACACACACACCTCAGGGCTGGTCAAACAGGACAGTGCACTTGAACTTCTCAGTGTTCAAATCGCCATAGGCTAAATCCAGTACCACTTCCTTGCAAGTTGTAGGTCCCCTGTATGACCCAGGAAACCCATACCATGTATTTAAACTTATTGGAAACTCTCACCATCCAACCCAGTACCATATTCATGGGTCACTTTAATTACCTCACTATTAACTGGGAATCGTATACAACACCAAATGTACAGGCACAGAGATTCCTGGATTTTGTAAACACAACCTTCCTGGACCAGATTGTCAGCACACCAACCAGTGGTGCAACTGTACTGATCTGGTCCTCACTAATATGGTAAGGTCAGACCACAAAATAGTCTCCTTTGAACTAAAAATAAAACCTGAAATCCCAGCTAAACCTGAAATATTCAGGAATTACTCTAAGGCTAACTTCCAACTATTAAGTGATAACCTGGCAAAATTTCAAGCCCCCGTAAACCCTGAGAACACTGCTGCCTGTTCAGAACTATTCACAATAACCCTATACAAGCATGTTATAGGTGCACAGGGGCAGCTGTACCCACCAGGAAAAAGTACAGCACTAACTCTAAAAACAAAGCACCTGGTGGAATCGCATCATCAACAGGCAGTATAACAGCAGGAAGAAAACCATGGCAAAAAATAGGAGGTGCAACACTCAGCAGGATAAAAGCACTCTCATCAAACTAAACAAACAACTCCCTTGGAATATAAAGTCTACCAAAGCCAAATTTGAGGTAGATTTGGTCTCACAGGCCAAGGAAAACCACAAGATATTCTATAGTTATATCTGCAACCTCAAAGACAGTATGCAGTTGTGTGCAGAGTTCATTGTAAATGGAACCAGAAGATATGGCAAACCTACTGGGTGACAAATTCATTTCCAACTTTACCCATCAATCTTCCCTCAGGAAATATCATCAAATATAACTCCCCCTACTATCACTAGGGAACAAATGCCCTAATGCTCTCTCTAAGGCCAAGAACATTGCATTAGTGGGCCTAGACAGTATTGCAGGATGCTTTCTAAACAGCATGGAACATGACCTATCAGACCCTCTGGAATTTCTATTTAACTGTAGTCTCCAAACAGGTCTAATTCCTCATGAATGGAAAACAGCAACAGTCATCCCTCTGCACAGAGGTGGGCCATCTACAGACACTAGAAACTCACTAGTCTCATATGCAAAGCCATGGAAAAAGTGTCATAGAAATTGTCAGTAATGATATAGGAAACTTCCAGACACCAGACCCAACCCAGTTTGGTCATCAATGGCAGATCCTGCTGGACTTTATTGAGAAGGGCATCAAAGCAGTGGATGAGGGCACAATGTTTCACACTGCCTACCTGGACCTGGACAAGGCATTTTGCACAATACTTCACTTGAGCATTGTTGACCAGCTTAAGAAGTTTGGTACAAACTGTTATTTCACCCCATATATAGCCATCTGGCTCACAGACAGGACCCAGGTAGTTAGAATTGGGGAGTCCACATCTATAAAGATGCCAGTCACAAGTGGAGTCCCTCAGGGATTGGTCCTGGGACTGCTCCTTTTTGGCATTTACTTCTCTGAAGTTAAGGCCAATGTCAAGTGGCATCTGGCTGACTAAATTTGCAGAATATTGCAAATTAGGAGCTGTCATTGAATCGGTCAGTGACAAAGATGTCCTCCAGGAAGGGACTGACACAGGCAGACAACTGATGTTAGAGCCATAGACTAAAACTAAATGTCAAGAAATGCATAGCAGTATCCTTCAGGAAGTCGCTCTTGCCTGGTAACTGTCATATTGACAACCCACCCCTAAGAGTTGAACTAGTAGTCAGAGACTTGGGGACACACACACAGACAGTAATCTAGCCTTTGGCCATCACATGTCTACAGCAGTGAGGAAATCATTCTGTGTTGTGCAAATTATAAACCACTAGCATTTGCATTTACCTCTGATACCTGTAACACATTGCACTTGAGTTAAATGCCAAAAAGTGTATAGTCATCCCCTTTGGCAAAAACAAAGTGCCCACAAATTACCACATAGGTGGTAATCCATTAAGTACAGAAGAAGTAATTAGGGACCTGGGGACCCAAGTTGATAGCAATCTCTTATTTGACAACCACATGGCCAAAGTGGTTAGAAAAACATTTTATATAGCCCACCTAATCATGAAGGGATTCACATCTAGATCAGGGGAGGTCATCGTGCCTCTTTACTCATACCTCATCAGGCCCAAAATTGAGTACAATGCCCCTTTTGGGATGTACCTTACCAGACACCTGCAGCAACTGGAAAGACCCCAAAAGTACCTCACCAAGAGGATCAAAGGGCTCAAACAGATGCCATATGCTGCCCGGTTAAAGAAACTCCAGTTCTACTCAGTGGCATACTGCCTGTTCAGAGGCGATCTGTGCCTGATGTATAAAGCCATGTCCAACCCGGAATTAATGGACATGCTGCACCTCAGAAAATCCAAATCCCATCGAGCTATGCGCTCGAGAGACTTGAACCTCAGCACTGAAATAAATAGGACATGCTGGAGGGACAGATTCATAACCCAGAGGCTCCTTTCACTCTGGAATAAAATCCCAGTCCAGGTTAGGCAGAGTCCCTCATTGACTCTCTTCAAGAGGAATCTTAATGAGTGGATGGGAGATCGTAGGTTTACCCCGGGTATCACTTCTGTGTCACTGTTAGACAGAGGCACAGTATACTAACCTCGAAAAAGGGCAGAGCAAAATAAATTTAAAATGGGTGGTGAAAGCCAAACACATTCTGGCTAGGCTTATAAATGCCCTAGGGCAGATAGCCTAGTATGAACCTATGAGAAGGTCACTGAAAAAACAGTTGGTAAAAACAAAATTAAAACTCCAGCAAAGGTAGAACTTCCACTGAGTGACCTCCCAAACCTCTTGTATCAGAGGCACATGGAATATATGCAAATGACCCTTATGAACATCAGGCGCAATGACCCTAATTATAATGGACATCAGCTGGGTATAACAACCCTGTGATGTCCTTCATGGATGCATCTGCAGTCATAACAAATGGGTTGTCCTGTCGTCAGGCAGCCCTTCGGTCGGCCGGATTCCAAAGTCTGGGTCCGGCTTCGGCTGATGTCGCACTTCACCCGACGTCATCTCTGCTGGTCGTCTGGTATAAAGGCATCAGCCGACGCCATTTTCCTCAGTCTTTCTTGCCGCGTGGCGCCCGAAGCAGAAGCTGTTCGCAAGTGCCGGTCGGTCAGATCCAGAGATTACTACTACCGAATACTACTTCGAAGACTTCTAAAAAGCTAAGTATCCCGTTGGGGACTCTTTCTTGCCTCAGCCGATGTCAGAAAAAGTCAATAACTGTTTAACTTGTGGGAAACAAATACCTCATAAAGATTTCCACTCTTACTGTCTGCCTTGCTTAGGCCCAGACCACGACGTAGCAGCCTGTTCGGCCTGTGCTTCCTTCAACCGACGAACGCTTAGGCGTCGGTCGGAGTTTGCTGAACAGTTTTTCGGCTCAGATTTTGCGTACATTATGCCGTCGGATCCTCCGACTACCCAAATTGTTAAAAAACGCAAAGAAAAAGACCGACACTCACGGTCCGCGGTTTCGGCCGAAACCACGGTTAAGCAAGCCGCGAGTGTCTCGGTTTCGGCCGAAACCAAGAAAACCGGTCAATCTATAGCCGAATCCATGACTACTACTGAGGCGCCTGCTACCTTAGTTGAATCGGCCTCAGAAATTCTGCCTACTACTGTGGGTTCCTAGTGATTTATCAGACACCATCCCTTTGGATGTCTCTACTCCAGCACGTGGTGCTGCTAGGCCTCCTGCAGCCATGTCTATTAAGGCCTTTGCCAGGGCTAAAGCAGCCAAATCTGTTAAATCAGTGCCTGTTAAGCCCCCCTCACACAGGCCCACTTCAAGTTCACAAATGCTTACTCTGGCAGAGGATTTAATATCCTTAATTAGGGGATCCCAATCTCACCCAGACGGGGCCTCTCAGCCCCAGAAAGAGACCTAGAGCAGAGCCCCCCGAGCCAGTGTCCTCTGATGATTCTGCGGATGACTCAGACATTACAGACCAGCCAGAGGCTCCTTTTTCTACTTATGAAGATTCCGATGCTGAAGAATCCATTCCAGCTGCCTCTCCACCAGAGGAATTTTCCTTTGAGGAAACCTTACATGCCATGAGAGAACAATTCCAATGGCAGGGACAAGATTTCTCAGATTCAAGAAAAAGGCTTAGGACTTTTCTGCACTTACCACAACATAGGCCCTTAGCTATACCTCCTGTACTGCCTGTTGTGGATGATGCATTTAATGATGTTTGCACTGCTCCTGACTCTTTACCTCCAGCCCCTGCCAAACCAGATAGATTTTACAGGGTGCCAGACACTCATCACCACCTATACAAGGCCCCCTTGCAGATCCCGAAACTATATCCCAGGGGCCTAAGGCAGTAGCCTCGACCTCAGCAAAAACCCCTATTCCTTCTGAAAGGGAATCCAGGTCCTTAGAGAGATGGGGGAAAAAAGTTTACACCTCTGCTACTCTCTCAGCTAGAGCTTTAAACTGTCAGTTTCATATGATCCAATACCAAGAGTTTATGCTTGATCAGTTAACTAAAAAGCTGTCCTCTGATGAATCCTTAGATAAGAAATATGTATTAGAAATGGTGAATAACATACATCAGGTTAGTAACCATTCCTTAAAATGTGGCTATGATGCACTGGAGGCTTCATTTAGATCAGCCATGACTGGCACAGTGATAAGAAGGCATGCATGGTTGAAAGAACAGGTCTTACCGGATCATGTTAAAGCAAAGCTGTTAGATGCTCCTATGGATAAGGCCAGTCTATTTGGTACACCTGCCCAGCAAGTAATGAAGAAAATGGAAGAAAAGGCAAAATCTGTACAAACAGTTAAAGATTTCTTACAGGTTCAGCCCCCAAGGTTTAGCAGGAACTGGCCTGCCAAAAATTGGTCCTTTCCAGGCTCCACAAAATCCCAAAGGGGCAGGAATAGACGCTCTAGAGGCAGAAATCAATCCAGAGGAGGTGCCTACAGAGGACGACAGTGGCAAGGCAATAACCGAGGCACAGACACAACCACTGCCACTGCAACAGGACAATCACAGTGACTTGGCTCTGACACCGCCTACCAGGGAGCAAATAGCAGCACCTTTAGGCGGAAAGTTAGCCTTATTTTCAAAAAATTGGCACTATATCACAAAAGACAAGTGGATTTTGCAAACCATAGACCAAGGCTACCGGTTCCACTTCCACACCTTACCAGTAAAAAGAGGAATGCCAAACCTACCTCCAAATCAAAAAACAGAAGCTCTACAGCAGATAGCGAAATTAGCAAAGATGAGAGCTGTGGAAAGAGTACCAATAACAGAACAGGGCAAAGGATTCTACTCCAGACTCTTCCTAGTACCAAGAAAAGAGAAAAGTTGGAGACCTATTCTCGACCTGTCCGTCTTAAACGCATACATCATTGTCCCAAAATTCAAAATGCTGACACTACAGCAACTTCTTCCCATGCTGGGCAAGGAGTGTTGGCTGGTAACTCTAGATCTCAAGGAGGCATACCTGCACGTCCCCATTCGACCAAATTGCAGAAGATACCTCAGATTTCTTGCAGGATCAGAGCATTATCAATTCTCAGCATTGCCCTTTGGCTTATCTACTGCCCAGAGTATTCACAAAATGCCTGGCATCAGTAATCGCTCACTGCAGACTACAGGGAATCCAAATTTATCCATACCTGGACGACTGCCTGTTACAAGCGGACAACAAAAGCAAGCTGACAACAGATTTACAAAGGGTCATTTACTTGCTACAAGCCCTGGGATACACAGTCAATTTACAAAAGTCAAGGCTGATACCATCCCAAACAAGAACATTCTTGGGCGGAATTGGACACAGTAAAACAAATGGCATTCCTAACTGCAGAAAAACAAAAGAACTCCCTCTTTACTTCTTGGCATTAACAAAGCAGAACAAACTAACAGCAAGAAAAGTTCTGCAGGCCTTGGGCTTCATGGCATCATGCATAATCTTGGTCCCACATGCCAGACTGCATATGAGAAAGCTACAGTGGTACCTAAAGAATTTATGGTCTCAACACAGGCACAGCTTAGAAACCGAAATCCCACTAATCCCATGCCTAAAACAGGAGTTCCTATGGTGGGCTCAAGCATGCCAGTCAAACCCAGGCTTACCCTTCCACAACTTTCAAGCAAGCCAAACCATCACAACGGACGCCTCAGACCTAGGATGGGGGGCGCACATGCTGGACAAATGCATACAAGGATTGTGGACTCAAGACCAGCTGCACCTGCACATAAACCAAAAAGAAATGCTGGCAGTAAAACTGGCAATCCAAAAATTCAGACCATTCCTCAAAGAAGGCCATTTGATGATAAGGACAGACAACACCACAGTCATGTGGTACATCAACAAACAGGGAGGCACTCATTCATACCCCCTATGCAGAATGACTTTGGACCTTTGGAATCTGGCTCTGAGCTACAACATCCAGTTACAGGCAATATTTGTGCCGGGAAAAGAGAACACCCTAGCAAACATGTTAAGCAGAACCACCTCGGATGCTCACGAATGGATGCTACACCCGGACATCTTCAAGGCCATCACAAAGAAATGGGGAATGCCACAAATAGATCTATTCGCATCCCCACTCAATCACCAGCTCAAAAAATTCTGCACAAGGACATTCCACCCACTTGCATGGAAGGTGGACTCTCTATCCTTCAGCTGGAAAGGCCTGACAGCATATGCATTTCCACCTCTTCCCTTGATGCACAAGGTACTACTGAAAATCAAAGAGGAACATCCAAGGATAATCCTGATAGCTCCGAATTGGCCAAGACAACACTGGTACCCATTGCTGAGGAGCATGTCTCGGGAAGAGAATGTGGTCAATACCCCTGATGCCTTTGATGTTAACTCAGAACAACTACAACATCATGCATCCAAACCTAAAAACCTTGCAACTGACTGCCTGGAACATCACATAGCAGCAACTAACCCAGACCTTTCCCAAAGGGTTAAAGACATTATCCTTGAAGCCCGCAGACCTTCAACAAGAAGGAACTATGCAGGAAAATGGAAAAGGTTTGTCATTTGGAGTACTGAAAGAGGAAAAGATGTGTCGAACATAGATATTGCTAGCATTCTGGAGTACTTGGCAGAGCTTCTACATACAGGCCTGTCCTATTCCTCCATCAAGATACATGCATCAGCTATTTCAGCAGAATACAGCTTCGATCCACCTGTCTTCTCATCCTCTACTCAGGCAGTTCCTCAGAGGGATCAAGAATGTAAAACCTCCTAGGAAACCACCATTACCAGCATGGGACTTGAACTTTGTGCTAGAAAAGTTGACACTCCCTCCGTTTGAACCAGCAGCAGCAGCAGATCTGCAACACCTGTCATGGAAAACTGCTTTCCTACTGGCAATTACTTCAGCAAGGAGGGTTTCGGAACTACAGGCCTTAATGGCAGTGCAACCCTTCCTAATCTTCCATCAAGATAGGGTGTCCATGAGAACTAATCCTACATTTATGCCTAAGGTGGTATCCAGAGTGTCTTTAAACCAGGCAATCCACCTACCTACCTTCTTTCCCAATCCACAGAACAGGGGGGAAAGACTGCTGCATACCTTGGATGTACATAGGCAGTTACGCTACTACCTGGACAGAACCAAAAGTAACAGAAAAACTGACCAGCTTTTAGTAGCCTATGCAACAGGAAGGGAAGGAAAAGCAATTTCCAAACAGGCAATCTCCAAATGGATAGGAAATTGCATAAGATTCTGTTACTCCTACCATGGAAAACCAGTTCCACAGAACATAAGACCTCATTCTACAAGGGCTACAGCCACTACCACAGCTTTCTTACGAGGAGTGGCAACCAAGGACATTATTGAGGCGGCTACTTGGACCTCCGTGCATACATTTGCCAAGCATTATAATTTACCTCTATACTCTAGATCCCGAGCAGGGTTTGCCACTGCTGTACTGCAAGGGATCCTAACTACACCATAATTTTTCTTCCTCCACCCCTAGTTTGGCTATGGTATTCTACCCATTTGTTATGACTGCAGATGCATCCATGAAGGACATAGTACAGTTTTGTACCTACCATAAATGTAGATGTCCGAACTGGATAGCATCTGCAGTCAGGATTACCCACCCTCCTTCCCTCTGTGGTACTCCTAGGGTATTTACCCTCCTAATAGCTAGCTGGGGGGGGGGGGGGGAGTCTCTTATGGTGTATTTGTTTGTATATATGTACATACATGCTTATTTTTTGTGTTTGCCTTCTACTTTTTTGGAAACATTGGCATTTATCCAAAATTTAGCCTTCCAAGAGGGAAACTGGCATCTGGGGCAAGAAACACTGAGGAAAATGGCGTCGGCTGATGCCTTTATACCCGAAGACCAGCAGAGATGAAGTCGGGTGAAGTGCGACATCAGCCGAAGCCGGACCCAGACTTTGGAATCCGGCCGACCGAAGGGCTGCCTGACGACAGGACAACCCATTTGTTATGACTGCAGATGCTATCCAGTTCGGACATCTACATTTATGGTAGGTACAAAACTGTACTTTTCTTATGCTTAGTCAAACACTCTGCTTGTGCTGTGCAGACGAGGTCATAACAAGGCTGAAATATGCATATCCGCAGCTAGTGGGGTTTGGCTTTATTGGCCTGAAATTGTCCATTAAAATGACAAAACAAGTCATGGGCATTCAGAATCACCAATTAGCTGAAACACCTGATGTTCATAAGGGTCATTTGCATATATCCCATGTGCCTCTGATACAATTATCTCTGATAGGCAAAGAAAGTGAAAGACATATTTCATCTTTGTAATTCACAGCCATCTCTAATGTACTCTTACCTCTGCCGGTAACTACATCTGTTGTCAAACGCATCTTAACCACCAGTTGGTACAAAAGTAAAACCTCTTTTTAAGAGCTCTAAGTATTGATTGTTCAGGTCCCATTACTAAAAATAATGAGAATAACACTTTATTGCAACATAGCCTTAATTGTTACCGGCATAATTTACTCTTCTTTAATAGCTTCCCCACAATCCTCTGTGGACACCCGTGGGAGTTAAAGGTTGAATAACATGAGTTCATCTGGCAAATTCAGCTGAATGCAAATGAAGCTCCATGTCTTATTGAAGCCTTATCCATTACTAGTATTTTTAAAACGCATGATTCCAAGTTACGAATGTGTTTTTAATAGCAATATTCATGGATGAGTTTGCACGATGTAACTTAGTTATTCTTTATATTTTTATTTTTCCTGTTTATAAGTGTTATCTACCTATTGTATATGTCTAGTACTGTTCCATTTTTGTGCACTTGCACTTTAAAATCTGCTCGTTTCAGCTGATCGTGATGTATGTTTCAGTATTTAAATGAATGTTTTACTTGTATTCTGATGAAGCCCTTATTCAGCATGAATGAAAGCACTACACTTTTTATTCCTTTGTGATTTTTTACTGTTTGTCGACTTGGCGCAGACAACTGGTGAGATCTGTGAACAGGAGATAATGCAAGAACTTTGATGTATGATTGATTTGGCTGTACAAAAAAGGAACTTAGTAATGCTGCTAATACAAGGGCAGGATTGTTTTGTTAATAGGTATGATTTCATTGGGATTTTAAATTGTAGATGGGAAAAGATTAGAATAAGAAGGCTTAGTAATTGTGTCATTACATGTGCTAGGCCATTTTGTTGCTGATAGGTACATTTTCAATGAGAATTTGAAATTCTAGATGAAATGACGTTTTTCCACTATCAGATGATAGAGTTCCGCAGTTTAGCAGCATATATGTAGTATGCAGTCTCAGTTATGTTTTTTTCAGATTTTTGAATGGGCACTAAGTGTTGGTTCAGCGAGCAAAGTTTTCTGTGGGGTGTATACCAGTTTAGTAAGTAGCTGTTGACAGAACATCTAACTGTATGGAATTGTTGTCAAGGGGAGAATGCTGTGAGCAGTCTTATTGTGTGTATAGGTTAATAGATTAGGTAGTTCCAGCCAGTTAAGGGATTCAAGTGCAAGACAGTGATGTGTTTCATTAATGTGATTGTAAAATTTGCAGTGTTAATATAACATTACTCCAGTATGGCTAGCTGAGAGGCACTATTGATAAGTCAAATTTGATGAGTCATATAGACGAACAAGGGGTACACATGCTGTAATAGAAAAGGTTTGACTTTATGAAGAAGTCCTATTTTAAGGCATACCTCTCAACTTTCAGGTTTTCGCAGAATGTCCAAATTTTTGGTCTGTTCCTCATAAATTTTGTGTTTTTCTGGCAAATCACTGGGATTTTCTGAGGATTAAAGTTAAGTAATGACACATTCAAGTTTGACTTCAAATCCTTCAGAAAATGTATGTTAAAACAAACTCTGTTACTCTAGCAACTTTCTAAGTTTCTAAGCCTTTGTCCCCCCTTTTTTCGGGCTTTGTCTAGATTTCTTGCACTAAGGTTGAGAGGTATGGTTTAAGGTTAGTAGAGCAGAGAGCTTAAAAGGTATATTAACAGTAGAAGGGAGATGTTTTTTAGTAGTGTTATGCAGTTACTGTTATGTATAGGTAAGAGAATGATGAAGCAAAATATGTATGTGTGTGTGTAGTGTTTGCAGTGTGATAACACTCTAGCGGCTAGGGTAAGGGAACTATGACAAAGAAATACTTTTTGCTATTGTGTGCTAACAGAAACTGTAATAAGCTGCTGTACAGATGTGTGTGCTGACTGTTGATTTTTTACAGTGGAAATTAAGAGCAAGATCTAACCATAAGCCACAGTATTTAATATTTCATAGTGTTTGTGGTTTAGGATACCTACATTGAAATATTTGCTGGAGATGGGATGGGGGATTGTATTCTTCAGACATGTTCCCTATTCTAGATTCTACTGTTAGGTCTCCATACACCACATGCTGGTATGTTGTGTCCCCTGGGCTGCTGACATTTGTAGGTGTCATTCATCTTCATTGCCAGTATTGTCTGCTTAAGTACTTGACAAAGCTGCAAATAAACCCCTTCTGCTCAGTGTGACAGACATATTTCTCAACAGATTTTCACAGAATGTCCAGATTTTTTACTCATGTTTTGGACTGCTCCAGATAAAATTTGTGATTTTCTGACAAATCTTTAAGGACGGACGTAAATAAATAATGATGGACATTTAAGTTTCAGACTTCATAGCCTTCAGAAAATGCATGCTAACCCAAAACCTGTTCTGTCAACTTTCTATGTTTATAAATGCAGCATTTAAAATCGACCTCTGATTTGGGGGTTTAGCACCCCTCCCCCCATTATTTTTGGCTTTTTCCAGGTTTCTTGCACATAGAGGTTGAGAGGTATGATGGCAAGTGCATGTAGGGATTGTGGCATTTGGAGATTGCGTTAGACATTTGTATTGTTTATTTTGTGTGTTTGTGGCCCACTGTTGAACTGCATTTTTGGTCAGAAAGGTACTTCATTCTTTGCAATAAAATGATATTACATTGATGTTCTTCATGTTTCACTGTTGCAGTCATTACATTTGGGTAATCTGCTGGCAGGTTGCCCTCAGTCTGCCTGAATTCCAAAGTCTTGGGTCCTGCGTCGGTTGCTGTCTCCTCTTCCATGACGTCAAGTAGTCAGGGGTATAAAACAAGCAGCCAACACCATTTTCTTTAGTCTTTCGTGCCGCACGGTGCCCGAAGCAGAAGCATTTTGCAAGTGCTGGTCGGCCGACTCCTGAAATATTCGAGTTTGAGTTTCAGAACCGAAGTCTTCACTAAAGCTAAGTACCCCGTTGGGGAAAGTTTTTTCTTGCTCCATACCGATGGCAGAAAAAGTTAATAATTGTATTACTTGTGGGAAGAAAATACCTCATAAAGGATTTCCATTTATACTTTATTCCTTGCCTAGGCCCTGATTACAACATGCCTGGCTGTCGGTTTTGTGCTAGATTTAACCAACGCACTATTAAGCGTCTTACCCGCTACTTTCGAGTTGCAGGCCCCCTACCGAGACCCATGTGGAGTCTGGCACGCCACGAGATGCTCAAAGTATTGGACCCACGGATGTATCTCCCTCGGATGGGTCCGGAGCCGCTGAGCAGGCACCAGCTTCTGAGGGTGTATTCAGGCCTCAACATTTTTATATCAAACCGACGACAGCTGCAAAACCAAAGACAAAAGCAACTTCTAAAACTAAAAAACTGACGCATGAGCCACGTGCACAGGCCTCTATGCCTAAAAAGACAGATGATCAAAATGGCTGAAGACCTTATTACCTTGATCAGGGGTTCCCATCCCCCTCCGGATAAGAGACCTAGGCAAGACACTGCTTATGAATCTTCAGATCAGGTTTCTATTTCTTCTGATTCCTCTTCTGATCAGGAATTGTCTATACCTCCCTATGAGGATTCTGATGCAGAGGAGTCTATACCATCTTCATCACCTCCTGAGGATTATTCATTTGGAGAAACCGTGCATACTTTGAGGGAGCATTTTCACTGGGACAGTCAAGATTTCTCAGAATCAAAAAAGAGGCTCAGGGATTTCCTTCTCCCTCAGCACAGGCCTTTAGCAATACCCCCTGTTTTAGCCATTGTGGATGATGTGTTCTCAGAGTCCAGCTTGACCCCTGACTCCTTACCTCCGGCTCCCAGCAAGCCTGACCGATATTACAGGGTCCCTGACTCGCACAAATTTTTATTTAGAAACCCTGCTGCTGATCCTGAAACTATTTCACAGGGTCCAAAGGGGGTTAAGGCCTCAACAGCAAAAAATCCTACCCCCTCTGACAGAGATTCAAGGGCACTGGATAGATGGGGAAAAATGGTTTATACATCTGCAACCGTGGCAATTAGAGCCTTAAACTGCCAATTTCATATGCTCAAGTATCAACGACATGTTATGGGATTGCTGAAATAGACAATGATGTTGATTTCTGAATGTGCAGAAAATAAAGAATTACAGGAATTATTGCATGCAGCTGAACAGGTTGAAAAACATACCTTGCAATGTGGTTTTGATTCTTTAGAGGCCTCCTGCAGCGCCGCAGTTACTGGATCTGTGATTAGAAGGCATGCCTGGCTAAAAGAGCAAAATTTGCCTGATCATGTTAAAGCTAAATTACTGGATGCACCTTTACAGCATGAATACTCTGTTTGGTATTAAGGCAGAAGAGGTTTTAAAGAAAATGGAAGACCAAGCTGAGTCCATGCAAACTGTAAAAGCGCAGCCACCAAGATTCAGTAGACATTGGCCTACAAAAAATTGGTCCTTTCCTGTGTCAGACGGAGCTCAAAGGGGCAAATCCAGATGCCCTAAGGGTTCCAGATACCAGGCACAAGATTCATACAGGTCCAAGCAATGGGGCGCTTCTACCGCCAAATCTGGAGGAGATAAAGCGCAAACTTACAGAAAACAGTCCCAATGACTTCCCTCTGCCTTCACCAAGCACTTACCTTTTGGCAGCACCCTTAGGGGGAAAATTAGCACTTTTTGCTCAAATTTGGCAGTTAATAACCTAGGACAAGTGGGTGCTAAACATAGTATCACAGGGATACCGATTCCATTTCCATACTCTGCCAATGGCAAACGGTTGGCCAGATCTGCCAAAAAATCAATGGGCAGAGGCACAGAAATAGGTTACGTCCCTCATGGATATAGGGGCCATTCAGCCAGTACCAGAACAGGAAAAAGGACAAGGATTTTACTCGACTGTTCTTGGTACCCAGAAAGGACAAGGCCTGGCGGCCAGTACTGGATTTATCGATTTTGAACACATACCTGGACATTCCAAAATTCAAAATGCTGACTTTGTAGCAGCTTCTGCCCATGCTAGACAAAAATGCTTGGCTGGTGACATTAGACCTAAAAGAGGCATACCTGCATGTCCCAATAAGGCAATCGTGCAGAAGATACCTCAAATTCAAGGCTGGCATAATGCATTACCAATTCTCTGCACTGCCCTTTGGCTTATCTTCTGCACCCAGGGTCTTTACAAAGTACCTGGCACCAGTAATTGCTTTTTGCAGACAACGAAGTATACAAATATATCCTTACTTGGACGACTGTCTAATTCAAGCAGAGAACAAGGACATTCTTCTTTAACACCTAGTGTTTGTGAAAAGGCTTCTAACATGCCTAGGGTACACAATAAACGAAAATAAATCACAACTGGTACCCTCTTAAAATATAACATTCCTGGGTGCAAGCTTGAATACAACTGCCCAGATGGCTTACCTCATGCCAGACAAACACAGGCAATTGACTACTTACTTCAAACTGATTGCAACAAAAACCCAGTTATCTGCAAGACAAACTCTACAGGCTTTGGGCTTCATGGCATCCTGCATCCTACTGATTCCATATGCAAGACTGCATATGAGGAAACTTCAGTGGTACCTAAAAAGTTTATGGAGTCAACACTGTCACAGTCTGGAAACTATGATTCCTCTCATTCCCTGCCTACAACAGGAGTTTATATGGTGGGTAAAGGCATGTCACCAAAACATGGGACGTGCCTTTACTCTACCCCCTGCCAGCCAAACCTTAACAGACGCATCAGATTATGCCTGGGGGGCCGACATGGCGGAAAGATGCATTCAGGGCATATAGACCCCAAAACAAATGCATGTACATATCAACCAGAAAGAGATGCTAGCTGTTCAAAATGCCCTGACAGGCTTCAAGGACTTACTTCATCCAGGACAACTGCTGATAAAGATGGACAACACCACGGTTATGTGGTATATAAACAAGCAGGGGGGCACGCACTCATACCCCCTTTGCAGGTTAGCCATGGCACTGTGGGACACAGCTTTGACTTACCAAATACATCTTCAAGCTCAGTTCCTGCAAGGAAAACAAAGTACTCTGGCAGACGATTTAAGCAGAAACCTTATGGACCCTCACGAGTGGAAACTAGATCCACAAGTCTTCAGCATGATGATAAAGAAATGGGGGGGCCTAGACATAGATCTATTTGCCTCTCCTCAAAATTATCAATTGAAAAGATTCTGCACAAGGACTTTTCACAGACAAGCATGGAAAGTGGGCGCCCTATCCTTCAGTTGGAAAAACCTATCAGTTTACGCCTTTCCTCCTCTTCCCAAGGTCCTACTAAATGTCAGACGAGAGAAACCAAAGATGATACTAATTGCCCTGGACTGGCCCCGCCAATACTGGTACCCAGTCCTAAGGAATTTGACTCAATACCCAGCTTGGACCTTACCTCAAAGACCTCAACTACTGTCCCAGCAAAACAATCAGATCCTGCACAATCAACTCCAGGCACTGAACCTGGCAGCATGGCTGATCATGTAGTTCTACAAACAACAACCTCTCAGTAAAGCTGTGATTGATGTCATTTTGGAAGACAGAAGGCCTAGTACTAGAAAATCTTATGCTGATAAATGGAAGAGATTCTGTGCTTGGAATCAAGTACAAGGAACTGATACAGCAGAACCAAATATTTCAGATATTACAATACATGACTGAGATGCTTGACAAAGGCCTATCTTTCTCATCAATTAAAATCCATGCCTCTGCCATTTCGGCTCATTACAATACAGAGCCACCAATCTTTTCTCATCCTTTACTAAAGCAGTATATTATAGGAGCCAACAATTTAAGGCCTCCTAGAAGATCACCAATACCTGCATGGGAACTCAAGTATGTGTTGGAAAAGCTCACCCTGCCTCCATTTGAACCAGCTGCTACTGCTGATATAAAGTTCTTATGGAAAACGGCTCTGCTACTAGCAATTACTTCAACAAGAAGAGTCTCAGAGCTACAGGCCCTCATGGCTGTGGAGCCTTTTATCATATTTTACCCAGACAGGGTGTCTCTGAGGACAAATCCAACATTTATACCCAAGGTGGTTTCCAGTGTGGCTCTTTACCAAACTATTCGTATGAGAATCTTTTATCCAAATCCGCAGAACAAGGGGGAGAGAATTCTGCATTCCTTGGACGTACACAGACAGCTAAGATTCTACTTGAGCAGGACTAAAGCTCTAAGAAAAACTGAGCAATTACTAGTGACATATGCTGCAGGATCAGAAGGAAAGGCTATTACAAAGCAGACTATTTCAAAGTGGATAAGCCACTGCATTTGTTTCTGCTACTTACACCAAGGCAAACCTGTACCCAAGGGCATTAGGTCTCATTCCACCACAGCTGCAGCTGCTTCAGCAGCCTTTATCAGAGGAGTACCAACCAAAGACATTCTAGAGGCTGCTACTTGGAGTTCTGTTCACACCTTTACAAAGCATTATCATTTGCCTCTCTACTCTAAGTCCAGGGCAGGCTTTGCCACTGCAGTTCTGCAGGGCCTTATAGCCGCACCTAATGCTGTTTAGCTCCAGCCTCCCAACCATAGCTTTGTGATTCTACCCAAATGTAATGACTGCAACAGTGAAACACGAAGAACATAGTACAGTTGTGTACACTTACCATAAATGTAGATGTTCAAGTGTATTCACTGTTGCAGTCCAGGTTACCTGCCCGTCATCCCCCTTTCATCCTGGAGTTTATCTTTCCTTCTCTATCTTCTACAACCTATGTGATGTATGAAAATGGTGTTGGCTGCTTGTTTTATACCCCTGACCTCATGGAAGAGGAGACAGCAACCGATGCAGGACCCAAGACTTTGGAATTCAGGCCGACTGAGGGCAGCAGATTACCCAAATGTAATGACTGCAACAGTGAATACACTCGAGCATCTACATTTATGGTAAGTGTACACAACTGTACTTTTTATTTTCTGAACTCTAGAAGTTCGAAAGATTATTTTGTTGTACTGTTTGGATTGATTAAGTTATGTTAATTGGTTTGTTCAGACACTTTTTTTGGAAGTGCTTAAACATTTTTAAAAGCTGAGTATGTATGGCTGTCGAGTCCGATACAGAACAAAAAGTTGTTTCCTTTTCTTGACTGCTCTCATTAAACTCTGACTACTTACTCAGGGCTATTTTCCTGTCCCTTTCTATTCCCTGGTCCATTACATAGTATATGCGCATGTATTAAATGACCATTTAAAACCATTTTAGTTTAGGTCTCTTCTTGTCCAGGAAATGCAGCCTTATGGACAGTGTTTCTAGTTTTGGTTAACTTGGGTTGAGCACGTACCTGCGAGTTTGAGAGAATGGATTGGTCATCAGCCATTGGCACTTTTTAAAAGCTTTTGTTTTCATTTGCTTTCTTTCCACTATCTGTAGGGATGGTGTGTCATTTCAGAAAATTTAAAAGACAGTGGTAGCATACACCAAGGAACTCCATTTATGAACATTTATCACACTTAGAAGAAGAGTTTTACTGTTCCCCACACCACTCTAAACTGGGTCTTATGGAGTAAGGTGTTGGCTGCAATGTCATCTGCTCCTCAGCAAATGTTTTGAGTTGGCAAGCACCAACACCCTCCCATGTAGGGTTTATTCTTCAGTTTGCAAAATCAGTGCCCCCCTCCCCTCCCCCTGTAGTAGCCCAGGGTTTATTTCCATTTCTGAGTCATTGGAATCATTGCTGCTGTTGAGCTGTGAACATAGCCCCCCCCCCCCCCCCCAAAAAAAAAAAAAAAAAAAAGACTGTTTCGGACAATCTGTAGTGTAATATTCTGGGGATGTATTTCTGTGTAGTGTCAGGCCTCTGTGTTTATGGTTTGTTTGGGTGGAGAGGAGAGTTATCTCCCTGATAAGGATGCGAATCATTTAGTTTGTCAAGCAATCATCATTGGTGACAGATTATTACTCTTGGACTTTGTTCCTCCTGTCATAAAGTAGTGAAAAATAATAACTCTTATGGAACGTACAGCAGAGGTTGCAAAAGAACACACTCAGTAAAGGTAGATATTTATGGAAAAAGCTGTTGCTTTAAGTTAACCAATGATGTTTACGAATGTTTGAGTGAAGACTCATTAGAGAGATGTTGCTTGACAACACGGTCTGCATTTTAGAAGAGTAGAATGAGCGGACAGGTGATCTGCTATGGCGACCCCTAACCGGGAAAAGCCGAAAGAAGAAGCAGCAGCAGTGCTCTTCAAATGCTTCTTTTTTCTATTTTACAGTATCCTTGTCTTATCAGCTGAGCCAGACAGCCAGCATTGGAACCACACCCTCTACATGCCACTGATACTTGTTTCACAGTACATAGCTGCCAAATGTCAGTGCCTTATGCAGCCAGGAAATTGTCACTCTTCCTTTTTAAATTTATTTTTGTTAATCAGTTTAGTGAACTGGTTCTTCACAAGCCCTTTGTAGCCATGACCTGGGTCACAGACACAAGGTTAAAATGCAGCTTGTACAGACAGTTTAGAGAAGCCAGTAAACCAACATGAACTTTAGGAGATGGGACAAAAAGTACCCAGAGAAAACCCACTCAGATATGTAAGAACATGCAGACTCAACATGCACAACAGACTGAACGCTTAATCGTATTTCTGAAGCAGAAGCATTCACACTTTCTCACATTGTGAGAGAAGGACTCACACAGCCTTTATCCATGGCTGGTTGGTGTTTTTGTCTCTTAACTCTTCCATTTAGTGACTGTTTAGCTGTCTACAAGGGTGGACCTGTAGTGTCTGATCAGGATCCTACTTAGTAGCAGTGATGGCAATGCCTGGTAGGCCTGTGGGGCTCACCTGACCACTATTTTTGCAGTAGTTTCACTCAGCCACTGCTTATGGCAACTCCTGCAGTAGATCTGTCCTCTCCACCTGGTGGTTGAGCTGACATCAGCCGTCATCTTTTATCTTCACAACCATCTGCTGCTTCACTGCCTAGGCTCAATAGCCAAGCATGAGTCAATAAGATCGTAGTCAGAGCTTCAGTAGTGTGCTCCACAGAGCTGGCTACACTTCTTGCTTCCATCACTTTTTAATCTCTTTACTGGCGCGTGGTGTAGATGGGTTATACCAATTTCTAGCTCCTCCATTACTTATCCCTGTAGCAGTCACTCATCTTCTTAACTACCTATGGATGTTCTTTGCATAGATCACTGCAGCAGTAGTCCACGGAAGACCCAGCGTCTATCCTGATTTAAAGAGCTGAGTGCCTTTCTCCTTCCAGGCAGGGCAGATGGTCCCTGTCCGAGAATTTCAGTTCATACTCTGTATAACTGTAACATCTGATCATGCCATCTTGGATATTTTCTGCCTCCAGCTTGTAGCGTATGTCACCTTTTTACATTTGTAGTCTGGTTTGGTTTGGCCTGCTCTGCAGCTCAGATAATGTATTTTTCTTATTGCTACTAGTATCATTATTAACACTGTGCATTTAACATGGTCAGTGCTAGATTAGATAAATGCTGAAATGTCTACCCCTAAAAAAGAAATCTGGCACTTTCGTGGTAGATAAAGCCCACGCAGACTTCCATAGCTTTGTCTTTCAGGCACATAACGTGATGCAGACAGTTGTAAGGCCTGTCTTCCATTTATACTGAGAACTCCTATGAGAAGAGCATTCCCTGAAAAAATGTTTAGACCAGAAACTACTCTTGAGGCCATACTCCCATATTATCTTCAGTTTTATCCTTGATTTTGCCCCCCCCCCAAAAAAAAAAAAAAGATATGACAGATCTAACGAGAATGCCTTTAGGAACTCTGGTAATGTGACAATAACATCCATCATCTATGAAGTAGGACGTGGGTCATAGTGAAGTGCATCTGCAGCCCCCGACCGTGGAGTTTCAAGATTCCAAGGCCTTTGAAGTTTGTTTTGAGTTGACCGTGCTTGTGGGTCAAGGGACACCCCCACTGACCCATGAGTTTCTTACATGGAATTCAAGACTGGACAGGTCACCTTTGGCATCTGTGGCTGAAGCATATTTTTTGTCTCATGAGGAGAGGTGGTGCACCCATTCTTCATTTTTACTAAATGTGCACAGATAACTAGACTTCTGCCTTGATAAAACATAGACCATCAGATCACTTAATTCAGTGCATCATTTTTTCTCATGTTGCAGTGTTACATCGAACTAATTTTTAATAAGAGTACAGTTATGTCAACATTTTATAAGTTTTACTTTACATCACTGAAATCTTATGAAATCTTTAAGGTTCAGACGAAAGCACTTATTCCTGGCACCAGTCAATAACGTTTTCTAGTTTGTTATATTTAGCTTGTTTTGATTTTATAATTTTTATTGCATTCACTGTGTTGATGGCCATGGCAGGGCTAGACACCCGGCAGTGTAAACCTCTGCTGTAGATGACTGTCACTGTTGAAGTGACATCATAACCCCATGTGCAAAAATGGGGAAAAAGGGGGTTGTGGATAGATGGATTCACTGTGTTGAGAGTGGTACATTTTCACTAATGTTTGCATGTTATTAATAATGAGTGGTGGGAGAGATTTAGACTGTGTTTGTAAGCGTTTCTTCATTAAGAAGCTCAAAAGCTGTTTGACAGACTGGAAAAGGGAATGTGTATGAAAAGCAGAGGGGGGTTATATTTGAGTATATACACAGGGTAAAGCACTAGAGTAAGCTTACTAGACTTCTGCTGCAGGTGCCTGTCAGATGGCGTGTTCATCTATTTTAAATTCATTCAGATGTAGAGTTTTTAAACTGGAGTTTGCATGTTCTGAGGTTTGATTATCTATAAAGACATGTATTACTCACTGTCACTGCAGTAGCAGCAGAAATAGCTTTTTTCAAATGTTCTATAAACTTGGTCCATAAGTAAAACAGGTTAATTTTGTTTCATATCAGTTGCATGGTTACAGTTTGCAGAAACTCTCCTTCTGAGACTGTTCTCTATTACCGCTGGTGCGTGGCGAATCTACAGACCTTATTGGTAGCCTATATTAGGGATGAATTCTGACTGAAGTTAAGAGCCTTTACTCGCAGGCCATGATGTAGTTTGGGTATTAGTAATTCTTTGTGTTGCTTTTATGGATTTAGTGGTTAAATTTGATAATTTTAACATGATTTAACTTGTGTAGTTACTGTTTGTTCTGTTATTTTGAATGACTGGTAGAAAAAAACAGAGACCATTATATTTCTCGACTTTCTCTTGACTGATTTCCCATTGGAGCACATAAAGTTATAGTATCAGTTTTGATTTCTTATTGGCCTGTATAGAGCATAGATGTTTTCTTAGCTTTTATTAAAAGTTTACTATCTTCAGTCCAGTTTCTTATCTAGTTAATCTTGTATTTGTTTTCTTTTTCTGTGCTAAAAAGAGTAGGTCCAGCCCTTAGGATTAGAATGTCATATGCCTGCAGTGTTACTTTTGTAGATGAAAGAATTACTAGCAATATAATTTATGAAGACCGAAAAGAGAATTAGCCGTAAGACCCCCAGCAGAGCTAGATGTCTGGGTACCAAATAAGACCTTAAATAGTATTTATTTGTTAACCAGGTAGACTCCGTGTACACATACACACAGTCCCTTTTTCAAGGGCTACCTATGAGCAATGTCTGGTTAAGTAATTGCTCAAAGTCACACAGTAGGGAAACAAGGGTTGAAGGATTTAAGCCCTTGTACCATTGCAGCTACAGCTCAGTCTTAACCTGTCATATTACACATGCTTGTGTATTTGTTGCTCAGCTAAGACATTGCCTTTTTTGTCCTAGCTGTTCTAGCCTAGCTCCGTTGGTTAACTCCACCCTTCTCCCCCATTTTCTTCAGTTATGTGTTAGACTCCATTGCAGCCATGTGTCTATTGCTGGAGTGTGTTAATGCATCATTATTTTACCTATTTGGAATGATTTTGTGTATTAAAATATGCACAGTTTGGAAATTAAACCATTTAATGGTCTCCACAGCTGTCATTTTGATTGAGTCATTGTCTGCTAACACTATCTGTGGTGGTGAGTAAACTTCTCAATACATCTTGCTACAGATTATGAGATTACACTTGCTGTGCGCAGCCAGGGGAGGCAGAACATTCAAATAATGTAGTGAACACTTTGGAATATTCAGTGAGGTGCTGTAGATGGATTTTGAAAGTGCAATTTGAGAATAAGTTTGCATCCTGTACCTATACAGTTTGTTGCATAAAGAGATTGCTTAATCAAAAATTGCAAAGTGTGGATATGTTTGGCAGGTTATGCAAGTTTCAGAACAGTCCCACAGCACAGGGCAGCTATTGAAAGATTTTCTAATGCCTTTAAGTTTAGAGAGTAGGCCTGTCTACTAAGAATTTGTTTGCTCACATGGGCCTGTACATGCCAGCAAGATACTCTGCACAGCATAATTCTTTGATGAGTCAGCAATTCAGCAGTGACTGCAAGGAATGGATTGTGTTTTACATTATATATATATATATATATATATATATATATATATATGTATGTATGTGTGTGTGTGTGTGTGTGTGTCTCTCTCTCTCTTTCTCTCTCTCTCTCTCTATATATATAGAGTCTTCAGAGAAACTGTTTTATTCTTCCCTGAGCCATGCTTGCAACATTGTGAGACTGAAAGTGACATTTTCTGCACTGCCTAGCTTCTTGCAAACCAATGCCCTGCAAAGCCAGCTAGCTCAGAATTGATACATTTTTAATACTTTTCTCTGTTTCAGAAAGGACTTTAGCATTAACTGTTTAATACCAGCACAATGTCTCAGCAAAGCACTGCACTTACAGCCAGGGTTGCCAGACGTCCCTATTTGGGCGGGACTGTCCCGAGATCAGCAGCCTGATCCCGGGTCCCGCCCTGCCGGTTTAAATCTCGGCCTGCCTCCGCTTTGTTTTTTTTCTTTTTTTTTTTATTGTCCCGTATATCTGGCATACGGGCCAATCAAAAATTGCTAAACACAGAGCTTCTTGTGTTCCGCATTAAACACGAGAAGCTCCGTGTTTAGCGATTTTTGATTGGCCCATATGCCGGTATACGGGCCAATCAAAAATCGCTAAACACGGAGCTACTTGTGTTGAATGCGGAACTGCAGTGCATTAAACACGAGAAGCTCCGTGTTTAGTGCAGAGCTACTGAGTGAGCTCAGTTCTTTAATGTGGAACTCTGTTCCGCATTAAAGACCTTTTGTTTTGGTCTTCACTTGCTGTGAATGACCTTTTTTTTTTTTTTTTTTGTCCCTACCTGGGGGGCTGGAAATCTGGCAAGCTTACAGCAGAGGCTGATATACATCGAGATATAGAATTTCCTGCAGACCAAGATCAAATCCTTGATCTAAGTGTAAGCAAAACTCATCTCTAAGCTTACATGGAAGGCAAAACAGAGTTATGAGACTGACAGGAAAGAATTGTTCTCCAATCTTGCTGACTCATGGATTAACACAGTTAAACTGTATGTGTGCCCTCTCTCAACCTGCTTATGATGCACTGCAGTTAGAGGGTGCACTCAAGCAATTTATTGCCACCTATCAAAGCTATCGGAGACTATGCATAAAATATGTCAATTACGGAGATATAACACTGAGGAAGCACAAGAAGAACTAAAGAGGTTTGATCAGTTTAATCATGAGAGTTTGGTATTAACAAATGAAGACTAAGGCTGAAGTCAGAATTGCACAACTCCGTGAATCCAGATCCCATCGCTCTGCATCTACCAAACACTCCACCAGATCTAGTAGGTCTTTACAGTCTAGATTGTCCACGCTCAGTGAGCAACTTATCAAAGCCTATGCTGTTGTAGAAACTACTAAGATTCAGGCAGCCTTCGCAGAAAGGAAGCCTCAGTTAGAGGCAGAAGCTGCCCATAGAGAAGCAGAAGCTGCACACAGAGAAGCAGAAAGGCAGGCCGAAGCAACCTGCAGAAGGGCTGAAATAGAGTCCTTAGAAAAACAGTGTGAACACATCACAGCTATGGCAAGGCTGAGTTCTAGAGCAAGCTGCTAGTGGGAGTTACAGAGCCAGCAGAGGTCCAGTGGAAACAGAGTTATCTTAAATGCACTACAGACTGTGGTCAACCAAAGCAATAAGCATTCCATTTTATCTGATGCTCCTGAAGCCAGAGACACTTCCTCAGAACTATTACGGCCAGTGACTACTGCTAAGTACCTCTCAACCAAGGTCAGTATGACACACCTAGCCCTGTTCAAGCTAACCTACCATATTATGGAGGTAGTCACCAACCTCCTGTCAGCTAAGCCTCTGCACCATTGCAAACTCCTGCACTCACGAACTATCGGCCAGTTCCACAGCTTAATGCCCTTGCACTACTGTATGTCCCAGTGTGGTTCAGCAGTGGTGCCACTGTTAATGTGACCAACATCGTTCAACCAACAGCTCCTCGCTAAAGTCTCAAGATGCAGAAGTGTCACAGGTTGTAAAGTACATGCTTCGCAATGATCTTATCAAAACTGGCCTCACGTGGTTTGACAACCGACCTGACAGACCTGTAAACTACAGAAGCTGGAAATCCACCTTTAAGTCTGCAGTTGGTGATCTGGACATTACAGCTACTGAAGAACTAAATTTGTTCCTCAGGTAGCTTGGTCCCAGATCCTCTGAACGTATTAAGCGTCTCAAGGCAGTTCATATTGCTAACCCGGCTGTGGGTCTTAATGCTGCCTAGGAAAGACTGGAACGTAGCTTTGGCAGCCCTGAAGTAATTGTGGGTGCTGTATTCAAGAGGCTACAAAGTTTCCCGAAGATATCCGGCAAGGACAATCTAAAGTTTCAAGAGCTTAGTGACTTCCTTTCTGAACTTTGGCTAGCCAAGGAAGACGCACCTTCCAGGCTTCAGTTATCTGGACACTGCTGGTGGGGTAAATCTGATAGGTTCAAAGCTCCCATATGATATCCAAGGAAAATGGACAATAGTTGGATCAAAGTACAAGGAAGCAAACAGCGTCTTCTTTCTCCCATTTTCCTTCTGCGAATTCATCAGGAAAATTGCAGAGACAAAGAATGACCCAAGCTTCTCCTTCGGAGAGCCCCACGATCCAGGTCCACCCTCTCCTAAGCCTACAAACTTGCGCAGCTCATAAAGAGACCGCAGAGGTCCGGTCTCAGTTAAACGGACTGATGTCTTACCTGCATCTTCTACAGTTACCCCACCCACTCAGAAAATGTATTGGCTTCAGGAGAAAAACTCTGCAAGAATGCAAGGAATGTCTTAAGAAATTTGGGGTATGTTTTAAATGCTGTTCTTCTACCGAGCATGTTGCTATGTGTACTGTAAGACCATTATCAAGTGCATAGAATGTGACAGTGATGAACATGTACAAGCACTTCACCCATTTCAACATACTTCTATCCCAGCCACAGTTAATCCTCCTGAGGCAAAGCAAGGCAGAGAGAATGTAGAACAAACAGTGGCTCCTACTCCAGTTGCCTCCACATGTACTGAAGTCTGTGGAAAAGGGCTCGATGACCAATCTTGTGCAAAAATATGCTTGGCCCATGTATACCCCAAGGGCCATCGTGAAAGAGCCATAAGACTGTACACTATTCTCAATGGTCAAAGTAATCAATCTCTTGCAAGATCAGAGTTCTTTGACCTGCTCAACATAACAGGGGATGCCCTGCCTTGCACTCTGGGCACTTGTGCTGGCATTACAGTAGTCTCCGGCAGGAAAGCTAGGAGTCTTATAGAAGCTCCTCTCAATGGCAACCTACAAATTCCACTGCCCACTCATCGAGTTCAACCAGATTCCAACCTACAGGCAAGAGATCCCTACCTCAGATGCTTCTTTTCATCACCCTCACTTGAAGGTCATATCTGGCCAAATACCTCCCGTTGATAAAGACACTGAAATCCTGATGCTGCTTGGTAGAGACATACTGAGGGTGTACAAGGTACGTGAATATGTCAATGGTCCAAACAGTGCTCCATATGCCCAATGCCTGGACCTAGGTTGGGCTGTCATAGGTAACATCTGTTTAGATAAGGTCAGTAGACCTAACAAGGTTACTTCCTTCAAGACGCATGTTCTTCCAAATAGATGCAATACTTGTTTTGAACCCTGTCCTCATCACGACTGTGTAAAAGAAAGGTTATGCAATAATGGTAAATAACAGCAAGTCATCCAAAGTTACAACTATGGCTTAGACTCCTGGGATGATAATCTTGGCATTATGGTGTTTGATATCACTAGTGAAGACAATTAGTTGGCGGCCATAAGAGAAGATAATGAATTCTTGAAAATTACGAGGGAAGAATTCTTTCAGGACAACTCCAGCAGCTGAATGGCACCTTTACCATTCCGTACCCCAAGAATGAAATTGCCTAACAATAAGCAGCCTGCAGAGTCACGGTTTATTTCACTGGAACGCACCCTAAACAGGAAATCTGCTATGAAAAAGCACTTTGTTGCTTTCTTGCAGAAAGTGTTTGATCGAGATCATGCTGAACCTGCACCTCCCCTAAAGGAAGGGGAAAAATGTTGGTACCTTCCATGTTTTGGTGTGTATCACCCTCGCAAGCCAGACCAAATCAGAATGGTTTTTGACACGATTGCTCGCCATGAAGGTGTTTCTCTTAATGACCTTTTCCACTCTGGGCCTAATCTGAACAATAACTAATTGGGGTCTTGATCCATTTCGGACAAGAATTGATTGTGGTAATGGCTGACATCCAACAAATATTCCATTGTTTCATTGTTCACAAAGACAGCAGAAACTACCTCAGATTTCGGTGGTACCACAATAATCATGTTGGCGACAGGGTCATAGACTACCGTCCTAGCTGTTCTCCTGTATCCTAGCTCTGTTAGTTAACTCCACCCTTATCCCCTATTTTCTTCAGTTGTGTGTTAGACTCCATTGCAGCCACATGTCTATTGCTGGAGTGTGTCAAAGCATCATAATTTTACCTATTTGGAATGATTTCTTGTGTTAAGATCTGCAGAGTTTGGAAATTAAACTATTTAATGGTCACCACAGGTGTCATTTCGATTGAGTCTGCTAGCACTGTCTGTGGTGGTGAGTAAACATCTCAGTACATCTTGCTACAGATTAGGAGATTACACTTGCTATGCACAGCCAGGGAAGGCAGAACATAACCCTCTGTGCCAGATGTTAAATATTGCAAAGCAATGGGTGCTAATTTAAACTGCAAAATCAAATCACACTGCAACAAAAGTGTTTATGTATGGGGACTTCATCCACCCCAATATTCTCTGAAGCTTGGGGGCTGCGCCCCTGTATAACTATTCAGGATACTGCAGTTCTCATGTTAATGTCGTTCACAATTGTTGACATCAAAGTCCTGCCTGGCCCTTCATAAATTTTCATGTATGTTACCTGACAGTGACTCATTAGCTCATCCATCAAGATACAAGTTTTACTCTTGTTGACTTCCCAAGTTAATGTAATATGACAAATGTAAAACCCTCTCTTCATCTAGTTGTTGTTGTTGTTGTTGTTTGTCTTTTAGCTTTTTCCCAGTTAAGGGTCGTCACAGCGGAACTCTGGTCTGCTAATGATTGGCAGTAGATTTTCACGAACGCCAAGGTGCCAGCTCGACGTCCAACCTTCAACGAAGGCACGCCCATTTACGCATGTCTTTTGAATGCCCACCCAATCGCGGGGAGGACATGCAGACTCCACACAGAAGGCACTCCCCACACTCCAGCCGAGAATCGAACCTCTTGCTGTGAGGCAACAATGCTACCACTGCACCACCGCGGATCCTCTCTTCATCTAGTTGTTGTTGTTGTGTCTTTCGGCTTTTCCCGGTTAGGGGTCGCCACAGCAGAGCACCGGTCCGCTAATGATTGCCAGTAGATTTTTACGTGCCAAGTTGCCAGCCCTGATGCACAACCTTCAACGGCGGTATGTCCATTCACGCATGTCTCACCGTCTTCATCTAGTATTACTAATAAATCAGCTTTGTTTTCAGTATCCTCTCTTCATCTAGTGTTGCTCATAAATCAGCTTTGTTTTCAGTATGTGCCTGTTCCTTTAAAATATTTCCCTTTAGCTGTGGTAGATAAAATAAATCCTGTTAGTTTATCTTTCTGTTTTAGAAAACAAATACTGTTTTCAGTTCACCATTCTCCTCCCAGTTAGTGTCCAGTTAGTGTGTGCATTTGCTTGTGTTTTGCTTCACCAAATTCCACGGCTACACGTATCCTTAGGTTTCCTACAAGTTTTGTGCTTTAGTTTTAGGATGCTAAGTATGCAAGTTGTTTGCATTAAAATCCATGTAGACATTGTTACGTTTAACAATGTTCACAATATTTCCAGTTATAAGTACCCATTTATTACAAGCATGCAGTATCACTGTCTTGTATAGTGTGGCATTTGCTCTTTTAACTTCACAGTCCTAAATCAACATTTTTTGGATTATGGTTCTGTTGCTACATGTAGTTTACCTGTACCTTTAGTAAATTTATTTATTTAATTTATTTACCTTTGGTGCTCTTGTTCTCTTATCTGTTTCCTCTTGAACCTGTGTGTTTGTTGCACTGTCAGTTTCTCTTTCCCTTTCGTTTTGCACCCTTCCCACCCCAGCTGTGTCTCATTCAGTACATGGATCTAGAAGTAGTTTGTGTCTTGTGATGTAGAACTACCTCTCAGGTTCACAAGGTAGTTATTAGGTATACAATTCAGGAGGTCATTAAGGAGACTAGCCGAAATTTTCAATTGTCCCATTCCAATGCCGGGGTAAGTGACTTGCTCAAGGTTATACAGTAGGTAAGAGAAGGTAGAAAGTTTCAAATTATATACCATTGGCACAGGAAGCAGCTTAACAGGTCAGTTATAATCCCTTTTTATTCTCCATTCTCACTAACTTTTTTCTTTTTTTTTTTTTCACCCCTCCCCCAGCTTCCCAACAAAAATCCCCAGTAGACATTGCTAATAACTTCAACAGCTTCTTCACAGAGACTATCCAGTCTCTAGCCAGCCAGCTCTCTCCCAATGGCCTTAATTCTAATGCAGCCACACCCAGTACCCAAACATTACTTTACCTTCCAACCTGTTCCTTCTCAACTTATTCATGCCCTACTTAAGAAACTAAGACCAACCACCCTGGCTGCCGACCTTCTCCCAGCAGACTATCTGCAAAAGGCTGCTGACACCATAGCATATCCCATCTCAATCTTGATTAACAGAGCTATATCTGAAGCTACTGTACCCACTATATGGAAAATCCCCCGTGTCATACCTCTCCATAAAGGAAGCAGTTCCACTGAACTGTCAAACTATAGACCCATAGCTATTTTGTCACCTCTAGCTAAAATTATGGAGAAGTGTGTACACATACAGCTCATGCACTACGTCATACAGAACAAGCTGTTGTACAACTTTCAGCATGGCTTTAAGCCACACCATAGTACTGCTTCTGCCTTCCTCTCTCTCTCTAACGTTATCAACCACAACCGCAATAATAACAAACTATCCTCAGCACTCTTTCTAGATCTATCCAAGGCTTCTGACATGGTTGACCACAAAATGCTTATAAATACCTTGAAGGCCTTCTCCTTAAACAACCATGCACTCCACTGGTTTCAATTCTGCCTGCAGAACAGGCAGTCCTATGACAGGACAAGCTATCATCTCACCTACCCATCACATTAGGAATCCCCCAGGGTTGATACTAGGACCCCATCTCTTCTCCATCTTTATCAACGACCTTCATTCAGTCATCCCAGATGCTACCTGCATTCAATATGCGGATGACTCCACCTTGATTTGTTCTGACACCTCACCAGCTACTTTATTCGCATTAACCCAAAATACCTTCAATGCAGTGGAAAAAGGGCTCTCCAATCAGCATCTAATCCTAAACCCCAACTAAACTAAGCTGCTCCTGTTCTCCCCCACATGCAGGACCCCCCTGCCATCCTTCAACATAACCGCTAACAATGGCACTATCATCTCCCCAGAAGCCCAAACTAAACTACTGGGTGTCATAGTTGATAACCTGAAGTTTGATGCACATATCAATCAAACTATCAAACCCATTAATAAAAAACTTGGCTCTCTTTACAGAATCAAACCTTTCCTTACCCCACTTGCTAGAACAGCAGTTGCCCATTCCCATCTACTGTCACCTCTTCTCTACGCCTCACCTCTAGTCTCCAACTTAAACAAAACGGATCTTAATAAACTACCATCCTGCTATAACCACATTGCCAGATTTGCTACTGGCACAGCCTACAGGACACACCACTGTCACAACCTAAATCACCTAGGATGGCTTGAACTGCCTAGCCTACTGCAGTTCAACCAGCTAATAGTGGCACATAGTCCTTTACCAACCAGAAAATACATCTGCACTAAAAAAAATGTCAGCACCTACACCAGCACTCGGCCACTACGATCATCCACTAGACTCCTAGTTCAAACATGCAAATCCAACTTCTCAGCTGGAGACTCTGTCTGCCAACTCTGTTGGAAAAACATGGAACAGGCTCCCAGCTGATTTGACCCTAGAACCCTCACTAACTCAATTCAAATACAAACTCAAGAAATACTTCAAAACTCATTGGTTATGTCCTTGCACTAACCCGGACTAGTGACCTCTGTATTACTTAGGTGCCTTACCTTCAACTACTTCTAACTTTTTTCTACCACACCATTTCAGGAAGGGTCAATTGTATAACTGCTGCTCAATGTGTCTTAAACCTGAATGTAGTGTTATGTTTTGTAAAGTGTTTTATAATAAGTTAGTACTATATGTGCTAAATGCTGGTATTGCTTATGACTGTAATCTTCTTGAAACTAGCATTTATTAAATGTTCAATGTGTATTATTATCTTGGATCTTTTCTCCCCGGGCCTCCGCTGAAAATGGACATATATCCAGTCGGACCATCCCGGTTAACAAATGTAAATTAAAATAAGCAAATAAGTTGAGGTAGGTCAGCACATTGAAACTTTGAAGTAGTTGGATTGCTGTTCCATCCGTGCAACATCAAATGTATGAGAGAATATCTGAACAAATAACATTGTTTTATGGAGTGCGGCTTTCCACACACCCTTGTGCAGGGCTGGTGCCCTGCACCTGCTGCTCATTTTGCTGACTCAAAATTCACTGCATCTTGCAGGAGGAGGAGATTTTTTTTCCCCATTGTAGCCACCTTATTCAGAAGCCAACAAGTTGTTTTCCCCTAATTCTGTTTCCATTTCTGTTATATGTTTACATTGTTCACATTAAGTACTTTCCTTTAGTGCTGTAATGTTTTTTACCCTACCCATTAATCTTTATAGTGTCAGCTGAATTCTATACTCTTGATAGTTTCCTGTTGTATTTTAGCAAGTACATTACACAACCCCAAAATTCCCTGGAAAAAAAAAAAAAAAAAGACTTTGACCAAGTAGCGTCCTGGATGCAAAGTAAACTACTCATAAACTTCTCAAATATCAATTTAATGTTACTTGATAATCCCCTGTGACTGTGTTATGCTTCTGTTTGTGCTTCATTAATTACACTTCTACGAACATGATACCAAGGTTGGACAGGTTAAGCATTTAGGAGTATGGCTAGACCAGTTTCTTGACTTTTGACATAGAGATTTTGGTTTAGATTTTGGTCGACGTAGATTTTCAGTAGCTAAATATTGCCTGCTTAACTCTGTTTGACAGGATGGCCATTGTTAAATTGCTGTTCTACCGAGGCTGCAGTGCGCACTTCCAATTTCAGTTTTAAACTAATCATAAAATATATCTGTTATCTAAACTGCTAAGAATAAAATTCTACAGTTTGTCATAGTTTGTCATTAGCTAGCTGATAAGAGCACTGTGCGTCTAACAGAGCAATTTGACTGACTTCTGTTACACCAAGAGTTTTATTCCTGATAAATTTATTAACCTTTAAGCTGTTACCTAACCACCATTACCCATCACTCACCAATAAACTTCTCAAAAAAAAAACAACCTTTTACACTTTGTGTAAGGAACACAGGATAGATACTACTACTGCTTTAACTAGTTTTTTCTTCGTAAAGGAGAAAATGCTTTCTTCAAAGTAAGTGCAACTAGCTGGAACTGACAAAGAAGTAAGATACTTTATTGAATAAATTGCTACTAGACTGCAAGGTCAGGCAGTAAGTGGACAAACCTGGGAACTCGGAACATATTTAGGATGCCCTGGAAGAACCTGGCAGATACCGCTATGTGCAGTGAGTTCATCTGCTACTGCCAGAAGAACTTCTGTCATAAGCCTGTCAAGGCCAGGGGCGTGGCATCTGTATGGACACTATACTAAACATTATTGGCTGAGGAAGCAACAAGAAGTTGCCACTTGTCATGCTGGTAACTATAGGACTCTGTGGTGGAGAACAGAGATGAGGGAAGCTGTCTGATAAAGGTGCTTTTAATCTAATGGCAGTTGGGGTAGTCTCTGAATTTGATGGATAAGTACCAACAAGCCAGGAAATCAGCAGCTGTAGCAGTCGCCAAAGTAGAGCATTGAAGGAGTTTGGCAAAGTCAAACGACCTCAGCAAAGTTTGGTCAAGCTATCTAGGAGGGTGGGATATTCCAAGGCTTTTGTCTGCGAGGGTTGAGAAATACCTTGACTGGCACATTATCATGATGTGGATGGTGCACTTTGATTCTATTAGCCGTTCTCTGAGCAGACGATGCCAAATGCAGAGAGTGAAACTGAATCTATTTTGGTAGATGAAGCTGTTGTAATGATTAAGCATTTCTGCTCTGAAAGAACTGAGGGATTGACCTGATCTTGCCAGAAGTGCTGAAGGTGCTAGTCATTGTTGGGTTCTCATAGTCAAAACACTCCTTTTCAGTGTTGCATGGAAGACTGGCATGCTACCTTTGTAGAGTGGCAAGTTATGGTAGAGGTTGGTATTTTCAAAACATGGTATAAGGGTGTTTTCCAGTTGAAGAAGTGTCATATCTTCGGGTTCCCTGAAAAAAGCATATGCCAGGATAATTGAAAAAGACTGCCAAATAGCAAATTCTTTAAATTCAGGAGGAGCAGTGAGGAACTACCATACTGGCTATTGAGAAGTAGATGCATTTTATTGTGTATATGGTTGTGTACTCCAAAATATTTGGTGGAAGTGGAATATGTCCTCCCAAGCCTGCATCTGCATGCTGTTCAGTCCACGGATGTATGTATGAAGAGTGAGAATTGTGTTCAGGTTAAGTCATTCAAGAGGGTGCAAGACTCCTGTCAGCTCTCGTTTTTGTCTTGTCATGTTTATGATTTTCAAGGACAAGATAGCAAAATGCACCTATCATGTACAGAATCCTCCAATTTGAAAATGAGAAATCTTTGTAGACTACCATTGTAAATGGGATGTTTGGGAAAAATACAGTTCATATTTATGTACAATACGAGTAGTCTAACAAAGTTCTTTCACTTCTGTTTACAGAAGACTGGATCAAAATCTTCCTGTATTGTAATTAGTGGGTAAGATTTTCCAACCGTAAGGTGTTTCCTTCCTGTATAGATAGTCAGATATGCAAAAGCCAGTGGAAGACGTGCAGTATGGGAATGAAAAATCGGTCTGCATATGACTCTTAGGACACTGCATAAGTCTGTGTTAGTCATCTGCAAGAAGATGATGCTGTGTGCAGCTTACAGTAGCAGTAAAACTTTGCTAATTGCTGCTTTAATATTGAACTAGACATTAATTTATCATGAGGCTTACGCAGTTCAGATAATTTGCTTAGTAACCCAGACTTTTGCATGCATAAAAAGAAATCACTATGGGTTTCAGATATTTGGGGAAGGGGGTGGACACCCTTATTGAATGAAAATCTGTCTGGCTTTGGAATAAGTCTATGTGTTAGTGTTCATTTATTGGTTTCTTATACCAGTTTAAAAAATGTTCATGTCTCCTAACATTTAAATTAAGTGCAGATTAAACTGAAGTGAGTGTGTTTTGGCTACCCCTGTTTAGGGGCTCATTACTTTTGGTGGATACTAGGTTGCGCACCCACATAATGGTATCAGTAACATGCAGACCTTTTAGTCAGGTATGTTATTGAGCATTCAGGAAGGTGTTAAGTTTAGGGAGCCATTAGGTTAGAGTGCCGAATATTTTATACAGACTGTATATAATTTTTTTTTACGGAGGTGGCTATAAAAAAGTTTGCTGCATGGAATAATGCTTGTAACTTTGCCAGATTTCTAACAGGAATGTGTGGTTTGCAGGTTATATTGATTATGGTCATATTCAGTTTAAATAGAGCTGCAGTTAGTAGGCATGTCTATGTTCTTTTGGGTATTTGACAGATGAACAAGATTAATGTAGGTTCTATAACTAAGATGAAATCTGTTCTGAAGCTGGAACATGTAGCTAATGTAACAGTAGTTTTTTGAGGATTTTAAACAAGTAACGGAGATGTATAATTTGGTTACCAGATGCCCAGCATACTACAATGACAGGAAGCTCTGGCCTGCACTTCCATGGCCTCTTTATGAATGTATGCTGGGTAACTATGAAAACAGCTAATAAAATTGTTTGTCTTTTATGTTACTTGTGTATATTCAATTTTTAAGCTGTTAAACTACAGGAAAATATACCTTATTGAAAATGTCTCCAGATTTGTGATTCAAAATGCATAACGTTTTAGGTACTGCATGTTAATTTCAAAAAGTATATTCAGCATAAATGACATCCTGAGTCAAAGTACTATGCCTGCTTTTCTCTTTGCCTATTGTTATGCTCACTGCAGGAGTAGTGCAGTCTTTTTATTCAGGTCAGATCTGAGAAATTGCAGGAAGCCAGTTGTGTGCTGTTCCCTCAGATGTTTATTAAAAATGATGAATTTTTGTGGCTATTTAAAATGAGTGTCAGATGTGGAAATGTCATATTGAATAAGTTTTATACCAGAGATTGACACGTGACTGAAGAATCTATGTAGTTTCTTAAGAACTTAGTTATTCGTGCATATCTTTAACAGCAGGAGTACAAAAGCAGGAGGTCTGTGAAGTGAGATAACATTTTTGCAGTAGTTTGCGTTGGTATAGTGACCTGGATTACTTGGGGTTAAGCACAGTAATACAGCTTTCATGTGTTAAAACATTACCATATCATTTGCAGTGCTTGTTTAACTAGAGACAGTTCGTGCTTTCAAAACAAGCCAAATGGGTTAGAGTAACAGGAGAGACTGGAATGCAAGGAAAGGCAACATTAAGAACAGAACAAAAATCTGAAATATCCCAGAAGTCTTACAAACGAGCAGTGTATAGTCCTTTTAGTGTGTCAGACTTTTTCCATATAAGGTTACTTTTTCAGCAGCTGAGAAGTAATTGTGTTTACTTAAATGGCATGCTGGACAGTTTAACAAAACAGTAATGACTATGTTGGAGCCATACTGTAAAAGTGAACCCTTTTAACAGACAGGCCTGCCCAGCTGCCTTCAGTAACTCATCCTACCTTCATTTGGATGATAAATAATCGATTTCTGACAACACATTTCTCAGTAGCCTAGTAAAAGTGCAAGTATCTGATAAGAAAGTATTACACAATTTAAGGGCATCCATTATCAACCTCTCCGCTTTTGGAGTGTTTTTTTTCAGCTTGCTATTAGATTACCTCCTTTATGGCAGTAGTTTGTTGTATAGGCAGTCTTGGCTGTCTGTATGTAAGGCACATAGAATTTTGTTAAATGACTTCATCAGGTATATCATACAACACAATACTGATGATGTCGCTGTCAATAAAGTACAATAGAGATGGCTACATCATCTGCATCCTATTAGTGTATGTCATGGAAATGTCAGATTTGATTGAGTTGGGAGTGTCGCACTTCTGTTTCCTGAATACACATGATGTGACAGGTAATTTGTGAGATAGGAGGAGAGAAAGCTGGGGCGGATACCAGGTAATATACACACACACTACCCATTTCATAGAAGCATATTAATACTTGTGTTCTGCTTTATAGTCTGACAGTTCATTGACCTGGGTTTGATAGGTGACAGGCTATTTAGGAATAGAGAACGCAGTTGTCTTGTAGGGTTGGCTTTTGAAAAACAGAGTCATTGAAGGAATTCCAGTTTGGAGGCTTGATGATCAAATTCCATTTCTGACGCTCTGTTTCAAACGTTAGTTTTTGTGTCAAAAAAAAAAAAAAAAGGTTATTCTGCAGCTTCAGAGTCTGGTAGAGGCTCAGTTATGAATTCACTTATTTGATGTTGCAGGGAGAACTTTGTTTAAATGTAGTGGTTATAAGAGGAAAAAAATCTCTGTAAATGTTCCAAAGATTTATAGTATAATAGTTTATTTTTTTAAATACTAATAATTAGATATAGAGCATAATGAAAAGTTCATAAGGCTTTCTTATGTCCTGACATTGTAGCTCCCCTGCTCCAACTTAGCAGCATCATTCTTTAGTCGCTTCCACTTGCATACCTAGAATCTGCCCACTGGCATTTTGCAATTTGTCTTTAAACTCTGATAACTCTGCATACTTACAAAAAATGTACTCCCAGTTTTACTTCTCACCCCCATAGTCCCTCTGAACCTGAGGGAAGAGTCTTTTTAGCTTGGGTATAAAACTATCTATGTAAATATTTCAGTGTAAATATCCTAAATCTTTTTGATTGTCACATATTTCAAAGCACTGAATTACCCCCGGTGATCGCACTGAATTACCCCCGGTGATCTGTTGTAGTCTGTCCATCCAACCACTTCTTCCAATCCCACCTGAGTTCGTATGATTGAGTTTTTGTAATAATCCCCTTTTTATAGCTCTCTATTTTGCCAGGGATTGACATTTGTCTTTCACTCAACATTCTATGTATGCTCTGTCATATCCCAATACAGAAGCCTGTCAGAATTATGTAATCCAAACAGTTCTTTTGTTTCTTCCCATTCTTAAAATTTTCCCCAATACATTTGTACCTTGGCTGAATTCCTCCAGTTAATTTTGACTATCTTCTGACTACTCTCACTCTCTCCGTTTGAGAACCCTGTCCGCAAAATGTCCTTATTTCATTCCCTCACTAGCTTATTTTTCAGTGTACTTTGGTTGTATTTATTCTCCCAAACACCGGATTCCAATAACAAAATCTCTTCTCTGTTTCTCCCGTCTTTCATCAGCATCATATTTTTCTTTTTTAGTTTTTTTCCCTCTGTCTGCAGGAAATGTAATGGACCTAAAAGCCAACACCATGGCATAGAGGGATAAAGACTTGACAAGGGCCCAGGTGACATGGGTTTGATTAGTGGCTTGGGTATATGTGGTTCTGGCAGGGGAAGGAAGGCCCTTGGACACACCTTGCAGTTGATCCTTGATGGAGGCTGGGTGAGTGCAAAGCATGTTAACCAATGTCCACCACCTGCTTCCCTCTTTAGGCTTAGTTGCTGTGGAGGTGGGGCATTATGCTGGCACATCCCCGTTGCATGTCTACCCCCCCCCCCCCAACTGTGAAAAGGCATGTAAGGAAGGGGTTGCTAGTGTTTGAAAGCACTCCTAGGCAGTAATGTGATGCTGCACCAGAAGCTTCAGTTTGCTTACCGGCTGCAAGCATGGGACAGATGAAGTCTAGAGAGAAAAAAGGAATGTCCGGTAGACTCAGTGAATGAGAAGAGGCACTGCTGACAGCTGATGGTCAATCTGTGAGTAGAAAAAATTTAATAGCCTGAACTGTATAGCCTTAAGTATCCTTTAAAGCAGGCAACCTCCCTGCTGAACATATTTTCCAACTTAACCCTATACTTTTTTTTCTTCCAAATAAAGTTATATAGCTTTTTATTTTTTTCTTGTCATAATTTATCTTGTTGATCAAAATATGTCTGCAAAATAACAAGAATCAGGGACTTGTAGCATTTTCACTGTCTGTATCTTACTGTCCGTATATGTGGACCAGAACTTCCCTTCTGTGACCTTTTGGATTGTCTTCTGCTTAGCTTTCTCTCACATCCCTTTCCTGCCACTTAATGAGTATTTCCTAAGTCATACTCCTCGGGGCTTTATTTTTTCATGACCCCAAAGGTACAGAAATTGCTGCAGTAATTCATAAGTGGGCACATAGTTTATCCACATTTATTTTGTAACCGTGAATCTTTTGGGACTGCGTCAAGGTACTCTGCAACCTGAGGGCATCTTGTTCTGGATTTGACATGTATATTATGGTTTTTGAACCCTTTTTTGTGTTATTTCTATGTATATTATGATATCATTTGCAAACATTGCTCTGCTTTCCTGTCTCCCATTCCACTCATACCAGTGGATCTTTGCACCTCTTAGTTTCATTGATGGCTGTTGATGGCTGTCTATTTGTATTACAAACAGCAATGGGAAAAAGGACACTTCTGCCTTGTTCCTCTAGACAAACTCATTTTATCAGAAAAAATCTCCAGTACTTTTACCCTTGCTTCTGACCACGTCTTTATCTTCCTTACGAATTCTGTTATTGGAGTAGGAAACCCTATGCAAAAAATTCTCAACGTACTCTAATATTACTACTTGTAAACCTGAATGCACAGAAAGCCTTTGATAATTTTTGTCCCATCTTTCTGACTCATCAAAGTTCTATTAATGTCAAATGTCTGCCTCCCCTATAAAAATATCAACTTATCTAGGTCTGTCAGTTTTACCAGTACTCTTGCTAACCTTTTTGCTGTTATAGACAAAAATAGTTTCTTATGATTTAATATTGAAATTGGTCTGTACAAGGCAAGATCTGCAGAACCTTTCCTCTAGGTATATAAAACCACTGCCACCACATCTCCCCACCTTTCAAGACACTATTGAGTAATTTCTTCTATATCCTTGTTAAGGTCTCGCCTCCAACTTCCAGATATCTATGAGAATACCCTTAATCCTGTTGACTTACCTATAATCTGGGTGACCATCACCATTTTTTATTTGCAGTCAGCTGTTGAGCCTGTAACTCTACTACCTTCAGAAAGCCCACGTTTATCATGAAATTCTCTTATTTTGGTTATCCCATTTATCTGCTTGGATTTCAGATCCACCAGGTGTGCTACTCTGTTCTCCAAGTTCTGCTTAAAGTTTTTATGCTCCTGGGTTGTTGTCATAGAATAAGCTTTTCCCCATACTCGTACATATTAATCAAATGTTCTTTGGCACTCTACCTGGCACCTTTAAATTGCTTCCTCTCCTTATCAGTGAAGTTCTCCAAGTTGTTCTGAAATGGTTTAACCCATGTCAAGTTGCCTTCATATTTTTTGTCATTTTTCCATGTTTATTTTTCCTTTATTTTAGCCACAGCCCTTCTTTCACTGATTCTCAAGCACCAGCTAACTCTTTTGTCACATTTTCCATCTTTCCTACTACTACCCAAATTTTATTGGATACCCACACCTTAAGTGCTTGCTCATAAAATAAGTATGGAAGTGCCAATGACTTTCTTCCTTCCTGCTGTTTTGGGCTCTTACGCTAACCTTCATAGGTGAATGATCAGATACTGTAATAGTATGCACCTCTGGTCCCCTCAAGCAAGTAAAGAAGCTCTTGCATTATGTAATATATCTATCTAGTCTGGCCAAATTCTGAGTTTCTAAAATGATAGCCTTCATCCAAAGTACTTTAATATATTTATTTAAGAATCTATTATATCTAGTAATACCCTCCTCTGACATGTCCTAATTATTAAAAACCTTATTCCAGTCATCATCATCATCAACTCCCCCTTTTTTCCATTTTCAACATGCGGTCAGGGTGTTGTGTTAGTTGTTGCCATCTGTCTCTCTTCAGTGCAGCAGTCCTACCTTCTTGGATACTCATACCTGACTTTGTTGCAGGTCTTCCCTCACACAATCCTTCCAGCTCTTTGCTGGATGCCCTTGTTTCCTCTTATCCTCTTCCTGTCTGTTCCAAATCATTATCACCAGATTGTCTTTGCTTTTCTGCACATGTACCTGAGCCACTGTAATCTGTTCCGTTTGACCTTTTTCTGCAATTGGAGAAACTTTGGCTTCTGCTGTTATGTCTTCATTTTTTTTGTCTGACCTACAGTGTGCATCTTACCACTTGTCTCAGGCATTTCATCTCTCACCTCTAGCTTCCTCATCTGCTTTGCCTTTACTGCCCAGATTTCTGTACCATACAGTAGCACAGGTCACACCACTGTTTTGTACACATTACTTTTCAGCTTCTTTGGCATTCTTCTTTCAAACACTACACCTGACAGACACACACTGCCAGTTGGATGCAGCCCCTCTGATTCTAGTTTTAACCTTCCCCCTCAACCACCCCATCCAGATACAGGAAGCAGTTAACCTGTTTCACTATTTTCCCTTCTGTCTCAATTACCATCTTCTGAAATTCCTAATTTGCTGCCATTACAAATGTCTTATCTATACTTCATTTCATCTCACGTGCTTTCAGTTTTACATTCCATTCCCCTGTCCTTTGCTAAAGGTCTTGCTCAGATTCTGCCTGTAATGCCACATTGGGTTCCTATTACGTGATCAAAGACGTATTCTGTGGAATGCGTCTTTATCGAACGTAAAAGAACGAAAAGGCAAAATAGTGAAGCTGCTTTTAAGTGAATTCTTTCCCTGGGAAAGAATTTGCTTGGCCGCTTCTGTTACTTTGTTGTTTTCGGCACTGTAGTCCGATCTCGGAGTTGGTATATTGAAGTAGGGGGTTGTGGGGTGCAGAGCCCCCCCTCCCTTGGGAAAAAAAAATCACTGTTCTGAGGTTTCAACATTGTAAGCTTTCGCTTACATGTGATTGATTAATTATCATTCGCTTTTTTAAGCATTCAGTGATATAATATAGACCCGCCACATCATCTGCGTATAGTAACTTTGTTGATCTGTCCCATCCGATCTCTTTGCTAATGTAGTCGATCACCAGAATGAACAGCAGTGGTCTCAGAGCTGAACCTTGATGCACATCCACTCCCACTAGAAAGCCTTCTGCACTGTTCATGTTTGAGTCATCGGGTCCTTGTACATAGCTTGCACTAATTCTACCAAAGTTTCTGGGACTTCAGACTACCACAGGACTGCCCAAATCAGCTTTCCTGGGACCTTGTCATATGCTTTCTCGAAGTCTAGGAATGCCCAGTTCACACTTCCTCATTTGTAGCTTGTTCTTAAGTATCTGTCTCACTACAAACATTGGTTCAGTTGTGCTGCATCCTGACCTGAATCCATACTGCCCATCTTACTTTCTATTTCTCCTTGTATTTGTTTGTCAGACGCACTCCAGACCTTTCATGCAATGTGACAGGAGTCTGGTACCTCTGTAGTGCCCACAGTTGTGAATGTCGCTTTTTTCTTGAACACTGGCACTATTATGCTTATTCTCCAGTCATCTGGGATACACCTTTCTCTCCATACTGCTATGAGTACCCTCGAGAGCCATTTCTTCCCTATCTCACCTAACATTATTATCATATCTGCTAAAAACTGATCTGAGCCTGCTGCTTTCCCGGAGTTCATTTCCCTTTGTGCTGTTACTACTACTGCTATGATGGGCTCTTCCTTTTCTGTCTTCATAGGCTGTGTCTGAGGCAGTACAACTTCTGTGAAGTTTTCTTCACTCAGAAGCTCCTGGAAATATCCTTCCATCTGCCTTTTATGTCCTGTGGACTGGTGAGCAAGTTGTTTACCCTTATGAAGTGTGTGTGACTGTCTTTATCTTTCTGTTTTTGCCTCTCAGTCTTAATACAGTTTCTTTGTGCCATCTACTGAGTCACAGAACCTGGTAGAATGCCTCTGATACCTTGTTCCTTCCTATTGCAACTCCTTTCTTAGCCTCCTTGTTAGTCAACCAGTATCCCTTCCTAGCTTGGTCTGTCTTTTCTTTCTCCCACTTTTTCCTGCACTTCTTTCTTTTGATGACTTTTTGGACTTCTACATTCCACCACCAACTTTTCTTGTGAACCTTTCCCAACCTGGATCGGCCCCATATAGTCCTCACACATGCTGTCTTGAGGCACTGCCATTCTTCTTCAGCTGCAATAATTTCCTTCTCTTCTTGAGATGCTAAAACCCTGAGTGATTCCTTGCAAGTCTTCAGCCTGTACTCTGTTAACCTTATGGAACCATGTTCCAGTCTGCCAGTGTAGTTGGGATTTTTGTTGAAAACTTGTTTCCCCTAGCATTCTCCTAAGTTCTAAAACTGTAGTCTGGCTCAACATACATACTCGCCAAGGTTTTTTTTTTTTTTTCAAACTAGTGGACTCTCATTGATGCATACCTTCCATGTCCATCCTTTTTTTTTTCTCCTCTGTTTTTAATCAGTTCCCACTCCCTAATACTGTTATTAGGTCCTCTTTGTCTACCCCATATATTTAGTTGACTATTCCTCTTGAATCCTTTAGTTTCCGAACTCGCATATTCAATACTATCTAATTGCATCTCCTGTAGCATTGTTGTTTGCACCCTGCTCCTCAGTATGTAAGATAATGCTGTCTGTCTTTTCTAAATACCTAACAAGGCCACATACCTTTCAACTGTCTAGATTTGTGGCTCATATGTTTAGTCTGTTCCTCATAAAATTTGTGTTTTTCAGACATTTGAGTTTCAGACTTCAAATCCTTCAGAAAATGTGTGTTAAAAAAACAAAGTGTTATTCTAGCAACTGTCTAAGTTGATAAGAGCAATATTTAAAATATGTCCCTATTTCTGGGCCTTTGTCCCCTCATTTTGTAGGACTTTGTCCAGATTTCTTGCACTAAGAGTTTGAGAGGTATGATTCACATTCCAGGTTAAATCTAGAAAACGCAGCCATTTCCACATACATTCTCTTTTGTCATCACCACATGATCTTTTTTGATGCATATCCCTTCCCACAATTGGATTATTACATATAAAAATACTATAATTTTTTTTTGTTACATATTACACCTTGTAATAACTTTCATTGATGACAACCCCAACCCATTAAACATATTAAAACGGTCATGATGGCAAACACCAGTTACATGGCTATACAAACTAGCATTAACTAGCCTAAATCTTAGCTTTGATCTGCTAATTTACGTACTTTTGCCAATGTTTCAGATATTAAAAACTAAATTGCTGTCGTCTTCTTCTTTCGGCACAGGGTCGCCACAGCGGATCACCTGTCCACTCATGATTGGCAGTGGAGTTGCACCCAACCTTCGACTGAAGGCGCACACCTGCACACACTCGCACCTAGGGCCAATTTAGAGTATCTAATCCACCCACAGCATGTCTTTGGGATGTGGGAGGAAACCAGAGCACCCGGAGGAAACCCATGCGACCATAGGGAGGACATGCAGACTCCACACAGAAGGCACCCCAGCCGAGAATCAAACTGAAGAACCACTTGCTGTGAGGCAAAAACTAAATTGCTGTCTAAATGTATTAATTCTCTGTCTCGATCAACAGAGAAAACAACCTGCATATTTCCCATTTCTCTAACTACCTTTTCCACCCAGCCCTTTATTTATTTTCATTTTCCAGACCATCTGTTTTACTTAAATGTGTGCTCTGATTTTGCTTTACACATCAGAGTTGCAGCTGTTCAAACAAGTATTATTGCCTCCTTTTCAGTTCAGTTCATTGCTCCTTTAAGGCTTACTTCAATCCTTCTGCTAGTCTCTGTTGTGTAAGGGCTGTACAGTGGCAGTTTGGACAGCCCTTAATCAATGTCATCCTTTTCTACATGTAATGCCTGGTTGGCAAATAGATCAAAAGGCCAGCAACTAAAATTAATAAACTCATAAGCCTTATGGGCACCTCTAAGATCCTACTTTTTTCTTTAACTGAGCATTTAACATTAGAAAAAAATCCCCTGCATTTTAAAATAAGAAGAAACAGATTGGTTCATTTTCATTCTAAGCAACAGGTCTGTTTATTTAGTTCAACGTCATTGTCTGATAACTGTAAATGACCCTTTCCCCTACTCTCCATTATATACTGCTTAAGCACAAGTCTAAACTTCCCACCCAGCAGCTGTACCTGGATGCAGTGCTTTAACTATACCTTGCAACACGATATTACCAATTTTTCTGTACTTTGTACATTTTACATTGCAAAAAGTTTTTACTTGTAACATTCACATTGCAAAAAGTTAGATCTGATGTCAGTTTTCATTCTATTCCCAACTGTTCTGTTTGGCTCAATCCTCGGATCCAGCTCAGACATTACTAAAGCTTGTGGTAACCAAAAAGCTCTTAAGCTTCTCCATTATCCATAATGCACCATTCCCTAACCTACCCCAGATCTCGTTTGCCGCATTTCATGTAAAGTCGTGGTCAGCCTTAGATCTCAAGCTTGTATTAAAATAAGTGATTTTTCTTGATAGTTTTCCAGCTTAACATATTCTTTTCTCTTACCCTTACACTCTGTGTATTTCTTTTTTTACCATTGCTGGTATTTTTTTCCCTATAATCTCTCTTGTACATGTTAGTGAAGTTCTTCGTACCATTGCTAGTATTTTCACCCTTTTCTCTCTGTTAGGAAAAAAAATAATAACTTTCTCTTTTCCCTTTTCATGGGTCGTCATGTCTGATAAAAGATCTGCCTGCTTCAAAAAGTGAAAAGTGTAGGCAGAAATTACCACTTTCTGATGCCCACATTTTGTGTGTTTATTGTTTAGGCCATCACCTCTTACAAGGAGATTGTTCTATCTGTAAAAATTTCAATCCTAGGTCCATAGCAGATAGAAGAAATAAAGTCATTAAAATGATTGCTTCCATCTTTATTTAGAGAGGCTGTTGCTGGGGCTTAATTCTCCAAGGCTAAGACTAAAGAGACCTTGGCTCAGTCTCCAAGACCTTCCACTTCTTCGACTCCTTCCTTGGAGCTGCCGAGGAAAAAAATCTAAATTGGATCCAAAATCCTCTCAGATGTACTCCCTCCTCGGATCCGACGAGAAAATCTTCAGATCCAAGTACTTCAGATCTGAAGACTCTACCAAAGAGGAAATATTCTCCAACCTTGGATCCAGTGCCTTCAAGGGTTCCCTGTCCCTTTTTAGAGAGACATAATTTCAGGTCAACATCCCTTGCCTCAACTCGTTCTTCCAGAAGTCTAACGGGAAGATGTGGACAACGATGAGGAAATTAATCTCGATGCAGATGCAGATTGGTGTTCTTCTGACTCCTACCCCTTTGCATTTGGGAGTCCATCCATCCATCGCACCACCATTATCTGCTCCTTGTCTGATTCTGGTTGTTCTCTGAATCTGAACCTTCCTGATCCGTCCAGCTTGGATCACGAGATACTTTTATCTTCAGAGCCAAAGACTACTTTGAGTGCACTGACTCCAACTTCTTCAGATCCAGATGACACTCTGAGCAGAATCTGCCTTGTTAGTTCTGAAGTGTTGGAGTAGACTCCGAGGTTTTTGAGCCGTCTCTACTCCTTGGAGGTTCTGCATTGGATTGCTTTGCTCTGACTTCCACCTTGAGGAGGTTGCTCTTGGAGCAGAGCGATGCAGTGGTCCAGAAGCCCACCTTCTTGGAGCTGATATCTTCCTTCCCTATGGGGCAATTTGCCTTCGAGGTAGTAAAGAGGGTGTTTTCTGTTCAGGCAGGAGAGATGAATCCAGTCCCTTCGGATCTCTAGTATAGTTCCCAGATGTCTCTGCACTTAGAACCATATTGTTCTATGCCGCAGACACATGTCAGCTCAAGGCATCCAGACCACCCAACAAGTTCTTGACTGATGTTGTCAATCTTTATCTGTTCTTGACTTTTGGGTTACAGTTACAATCCTCTGAACTAGTTCGGCAGTTGCATAGCTCGCACCAGCCAAAAAACTCTTGAGCTAAGAGTCTACCCGCAATGCCCCTCTCTACATTACCTCAGATCGAGTTTGCAGACTTACAGAAAAATAGAAGGAAACTAAACTAAATGAAGAAGCCATGTCCAAGGTGTGTCCTAACAAAAAACCCAGGACAAAGGTTCACTCCTCCAGGAATCCACAGGCCAAGAATAGATGAAGGTCAACAACACAGATGTATCATTATGGTAAGACATAAACTGCCGTCAAAAGGTGCATTGATGAATAAGGACTTGAAAGGCTCCGCATAAGTGCATCCAGGGATGCCTTCTAATGGATATGCCTGAACCCACTGGCCTTGAGGCACCTTCTGCTGTGTGCAAGATGAGCCTCATGGACGGATTTGCAATAGGTTGGAGGGTAGCCAACTGAGAGACCAGAGAAGATTCAGCATCAGCAGTAACAAGTCCCTGAAAGGGATTTTGAAAGTTCCTTGATCAAATCCCTTTGTAGTCTAGTAGAATGTGCCAAATAGTTCAGCAACCTAAATGCAAAGGTTGCTGATGCATAAACACGCTTCCCAAACCTGTCCATCACCCTAGACTCCCTGTTAGGGAGATGAACAGATGAAGTTTGTTCAGCAAGTTCCTTCTTGGTAGCCACTGCCATGACCATAGCATCCACGGGCACACCCTTACTCCAGAATTCTTTCCCATCAGGGGGAGCGAGAAACCGATCTGGCCACTTAGGGATTTGCTCAGTTGAGTCAGGTTCCTTCCATGCCCACCTAGAGACCAAATCAATGAACTCGTCGGCAGGCGGAATAACAAAGAGGTTAGGGCCAGCTCCAAACGCTTTCAGAAATACTGATTCCTCTGGTGAAGGGTTGCTGGAAGACAAACCACCTCTCTGTTTAAGGATCTCAAGAATGTGTCCAAATGAGAGATGTCTTCTGGAGGTGATCATAGGGACCCTTCTCCTTCACTGAAATCAGTTCATTGTTTGGTCCAGAAGTAAAGGGCACACTATCCAGGTGTGGAAAGGTTGAAAAGACCCACTCTGCAGTGGATGTACATTTTTCAATCCCCTCAAAAATCCGTTTCTAGGAATCAACAGGCTGGACAAAAAATGTAGTTCAGGAAGTCCCAGCGTCCTTTCCTGGCTACATGTGGAGATGGTTCTCCCAGGGCAGAGGGGAGAACTCAAATGGATGACTATGCCTACGTGGCAGGGGAGGTCTGCAGAACCAAGGGTCCAGAGATTTTTTTGACAGACCTGATCAGCGCTCCTAAAAGGAGGCCTGATTGTCCTCTTCTGGAGGTAGTTGGAAGTCGACTGTCCCCTGCACTAGACAGCCTAGCTAAGTGTAACAACAGATACTTGGGTGCAGAGGATCATTTCCAGAGGCTGTATAATTGCCTTTTCCCTTTCACCTCCAACTGTATGCAAAATTCCCGATGTTCCATCCAGTCAGAGGAAAGAAGCAGCACTAGAAGTGCAAAAGCTGCTAGAAAAAAGTCATCCAAAAGGTCCCAGAAGACCAAATAGAATTTGAAACTTACTCGAGATTCTTTTTTAGTGCCAAAGAAAACAGGATATTGAAGACCAAGTTTGGATTTCAGTGACTTGAACAAGTCAGCTCGATGTACAAAGTTTTGGATGGTCATGGCTCAGGCCTTTCTACTGTTTTTGGACAAGGACGACTGGATGTGCTTGATAGACCTTCAGGATGTCTGCTATTACATAAAGATGAACAGACAGTCCTGAATGTATTTACGCCTTACCACAGCCTCCAGGGTGTTCAGCAAATGTATGGCAGTGGTAGCAGCTCACTTGGAGACTGCAGGGATTCCGCATGTTTCCATATCTAGATGACTAGCTCATTATCGCCCCGACCAGGCATCTAGTGTTAGCAGCAAGGGATCAGGTGATCCAGACTTGTGCTCATCTGGGGGTAACCATAAATTACAAGAAGTCTCAGTTACAACCAGCTCAAACCTTGGAAGTCATAGGAGCAGTCTTCAGTACAATGTCAGTGATAGCTTCTCTTCCGCTCTCAAGAGTGCAGACTATCCGATTGCAGGTCAGGAAAATAATGCACAATACCAAAATTTCAGCCTGCTTAATTCTCCAAGCCTTGGGGTCAATGTCAGCTGCCACATCATCTTGGTCCCTCTAGCAAGATTTCATATGAAAATTCTCCAGTGGATGTAGGCAACACAGTGGTTGATTCTTTCCCAGCACATGTCAACACAAGTAGTCAACACGAGTAACAATCACTCAGGCATGGAAGAAATACCTTTAGTGGTGGATTTGGTCAGATCAGGTCCTACAAAGGTCATAATTTTTATTCTCCCTCAACCCAAGGCCATAGTGACCAAGGACACCTCCCAGATTGGGTGGGTGGGCACTTTCTTGGGAAAAGGCACTTGTTCCCCCAAAGAAGCCAATTTGCATATCAGTGTTCTAGAGATGAAAGCAGTGCTCGTAGCGTTGCAGGCCTTCCAAGATGCTATCCCTTTAGGGAGATTTTGCGATTCAGACATTGTCAGTAGTTTGGTACATCAACAAGCAATGAGGAACCAGATCTTACCCTTTGTGTTGAGAAGCACTCAGTGTGTGGCAATGGGCAATCTCATCCAACCACTTTCTGACAGCAAAGCATATTCTAGGGAAGTCCATTGTGCTAGCAGACAAATTGAGTAGGCCCATTCTTCTACCTCACAAGTGGTCTCTCAAGAAGAAAGTGACAGAAATTATTTTCCATCAGTAGGGCTAGCCTTGCTGAGATCTTTTTGCTTCTCCACTAAACAACAAATGCAGCAGCTATTTTGTCCTAATCCCCCCTCCAGGGGTAATCTCCAAGTGATGCTCTACTCCACGATTGACCCCCCTCGGTCTACTTTGTTACCTGCAAATTCTCTTAATTCCAAAATTCCTGCAGAGAGCTGCCAGGTCGAAGAGCAAGGTAATTCTCATTGCACCTTACTGGCCTCGACAGATTTGGTTCCCTTTACTTCTGGCCTCATGTGCTTTACCAGCCTTGGATTCTGGATCTGATTCCATACCTCCTGTCTCACCTGATAGCTGTGATTCATCCGGATGTATCAAACTTCAAGCTGAAAAGTATGGTTTCTCCAATTCTGGTAATAGCCAGACAACCACTGCCCCCCATTCATCATATTCTTTTGTCTTCCCATAAGCCTTCTACAAGAAAACTTTACACAAGTAAATGGAAAATATTTGCTTTCTGGGCAGAACAAAAACAAACTGAAACCTTCTCATGTCTTGTACATAGTAAACTTGAATTATTGGCAACAATTTTTAGTGAGGTGCTAGCTCCTCAACAATTAAAGTTCAGTTACCAGCAATTTCTAATTTTCATGTTCGGTTTGAGAATCCTTCTGTGGCCTCTTCTAAACTTTGTAAAGCATTTTTGAGAGAGACACTATTGCTAAGACAGCCATATAAAGATCCTCCGTGGGATTTGAACTGGTATTGCAGGCCTTGATTCATTCTCTCTCTCTGAACAAACCGGTAAATGGGATCCTAAGTCCCTGACTCTGAAAACTGTTTTTCTACTGGCCATTCTCTATGCTAGATGAATTTCAGAACTTCAAGCATTGTCCTCTAAACGTCCCTACTTGATCTTTCATAAGGTTAGGGTCACATTACGTCCGAATGCTTCTTTCCTTCCTAAGGTGGTATCAGAATCCAGTGTTGTTCAGTTCACGAATTTGCTAGTTTTCTTTCCTAAATTTTAAAACAAAGGTGAATATATGTTGCATCTGTTAGATGTTCACAGACAATTTCACTTTTACTTACATAGAACAATTGGATGTGCTCAATAAATCTTCAGGATGCGTACTACCATATCAAGATGGACAGATGCTCCAGGAGATTTCTTCGCTTCTGGGTAGGGGCCAGTCATTACCAGTTCAGAGCTCTGCCCTTTGTTCTCACTTCAACCCCCAGGGTGTTCACCAAGTATATGGCTGTAGTCACGGCTCACCTGAGGCGTCAAGGATACCAGGTGCTTCCCTATCTAGATGACTGGCTCCTGACTGCTACCACCAGGCATCAACTCTTAGAGGCATGGGATTATACAATCACATCATGCACTCACCTAGGCATTACAGTAAATTTCGAAAAATCTGCCTTGTTGCCCTGTCAGTCTATCACATACATAAGAGCAGAATTAAACACAAAAGAAATGTTTGCAAGATTACCACAGGAAAGAGTTTCCACTATTCATCAGCAAGTGTTAATTCTAATGCAGAGCAAAAGGATTCAAGTCAGATATGTCCTCCAAGCTCTAGGCTCCATGACAGCTGCCATTCTTCTTGTCCCATTAGCGAGTTTCCACATGAGAATCCTTCAGTGGCTTCTTTTCATGCAGTGTTCTTTCCAGGAGCTACCCACGTCTCACATGATCCTGATCACAGAAACATGCAAAAGGCACCTTTCTTGGTAGATGGTCTCCCCACTAGTAGTTCAGGGCAGACCATTCATACAACTCCCTCCGGTAGCCACAGTGACCACGGACGCCTCCCTGATAGGGTGGGGGGAGGGCATTATCTAGGCAGGACAGTCCAAGGCACTTGGCAACCTCACAAGTACCATATGCATATAAGTGTCCTAGAAATGAGAGCGGTGCTCTTAGCGTTGCAAGCCCTTCAAGACTCTCTTCCTTCCAGGACCATTGCAATCCAAACGGACAACATGTCAGTGGTGTGGTACATCAACAAACAGAGCGGGACCAGGTCTTACCCCTTGTGTCGAGCAGCACTCAGACTGTGGCAATGGACGATTTCCTCCCAACGTTTTCTGATGGCAATGCACATCCCTGGGAAATCCAACGTCATAGCGGACAGGCTCAGCAGAGCTATCCTCATGCCTCATGAGTGGTCCCTGAATCAGGAAGTTGCGGGTCTTATCTTCTGCAAATGGGGACAGCCTTGCTGCGATCTATTTGCCACTTCTCTCAACAACAAAGGCAGCAGCTACTTCTCCCTACTTCCTCTTCCAGGTCATATACCCAGAGATGCTCTAGTCCATGATTGGCCTCAGGGACTCCTTTATGCTTTTTCCCCTTTCCCCCTAATACCAAGACTCATACAGAAAGCAAAATCGTTGGGTTGCAAAATGATCCTCATTGCCCCATATTGGCCTCGACAGACATGGTTCCCGTTCCTGCACTTCCACCTTCTGGATCAACCGTGTATTCTGGACCCGGTTCCAGATCTTCTGATTCATCAATCAGGCGGGTTGCACCAATCCCTTCAAACTCTCCAGCTTTTTTACTCCACTTCCAACCTTAGCCAGGCTTTTCAGTATCTCCCCAGCAGTCCGTGATATTATTTCCTCACATAAGTCTACTACGAGGAAAACATATGCTAGTAAATGGAAATGGTTTTCTTACTGGGCAGAATCTAGAAATTTGGATCCTTTCTCAGCCCCAGGCCATGACATTCTTGAATTTCTAGCACAACTCTTTCAGTCTGGTGCTGCTTCCGCTACCATTAGAGTACAGCTAGCTGCCATTTCTAATTTTCATAGCGGTATGTTTAATTCTAGCATAATGTCTCATAAGCTCTGCAAGACCTTTATGAGAGGAACATCTCTTCTTAGACCCCCAGTTAGAGATCCTCCTCCTCCTTGGGATCTCAGTTTAGTTTTAGCTTCCTTAATTTTGCCTCCCTTTGAACCAGCAGCATCATGTTCCTTAAAATTTCTTTCTTGGAAGACACTTTTTCTGGTTGCCATCATTCAGCTAGACGTGTCTCAGAACTTCAAGCACTATGTGTTTGTCCTCCTTACCTGGCGTTTCACAAGGACAGAGTTTCTCTGAGGACCAATCCATCCTTTATTCCTAAAGTCTGCTCAGAGAACAATTTAAATCAATCCCTAGATCTCCCAGTTTTCTTTCCCAATCACAGCAACAAGGCAGAATACAAGCTCCACCAATTGGATGTGCACAGACAATTGCGTTTTTATCTTCATAGAACTAAGGAACTAAGAAAGTCAGACCAGTTATTTCTTTCTTGTGCTTTCAACAAACAGGGCCTTCCAGTTTCTAAGGTGACCTTATCCAGATGGTTATCTGATACTATTGCCTTTATCAGTTACGAAATAAAGAGCTACCAGCTAAACCTAAAGGTCATTCTACTAGAGCTTTAGCCACCTCTGTAGCCTTTCAGTCTAGGTTGCCCATAGACTCAATCTGTGCAGCTGCCACTTGGGCAAACCATCATACTTTTATCTCTCATTACAAGGTGGATATGGTCGCCTGGAGCAGAGCTTCCTTTGGTTCTTCTGTTCTGAAGAGTCTGTTCCAATGAGCCACCCGGGATTTTAGGTGCTAGGGACGCTGTCCCAAACAGCAAGAACGAAGGCGAGATGGACAACTTAACATAAAGAAGTTATGTACCTACCATAATGTTCCATGTTAGTTGTCTTCATCTCGCCTTCCTTCTTGCGTCCCTCCTTCCTTCCCCCTTCCTAGAGGATTGAGAGTAGTTCTTTTTGTTTTCACTGGCTGAGTATCTTTTATTAATTCACATGCCAGGTATTTTATGACTCTTTCCTTGTTTAGGTGTATTGGACAACCAGTTTTTAGGTGACTGGTTACTCTACTTATGTCTAGTGTGCGCCATCACAAACGAGATCTGGGTAGCCGACGCTGGGCATTCTGGGATAAGGAGTAGCCTCGAGCCAGTAAACAGCTCTTGAGCTATAGAAGATAGCCAAGTCGGAGCCGGGGATTGGCTCCGAACCCAAATAGCAAGAAGGAAGGCGAGATGAAGACAACTAACGTGGAACGTTATGGTAGGTACATAACTTCTTTTTTTCTGGCATCTACCAATCCCCATGGGTGCCAGTTAACTGAGAGTTTACTATATCTAGATCCCTAAATAAACAAGTATAAGAGAGTGGAACCTGGAGAGCCTGGAGAGATAGACACCTGTAAACTTACAGGTCACAGGTAATGTTATCATACTAAACTGTAGTACTGAATAGAGATCAATGTATATAATGTAGTATCATGTCAAAAGACACACTTTTTATAGCTATAACAAAAAGCTCTGAATTAGTTTTTAAAATATACACGTGTCTATAATTCAAATTTCTGAAGCACTCAACATGTCAAATATCCAAATATTTTAAATTCTGCACTAGTTCATAAAAATATATACATCACTCTGGTAGAAGAGAACATCTTACTCTTTCTTTGGCGTAAAACAAAGCAGTCTAACTTCTGTTCAAAAACTACAAAGTGTTAAGGTCAAATCTCATTTTCCTTTCATTGATTCAAATGTATGGAAAAATCTGCTCATCTTTCTGTCAAAATGGATGTACTGATTCAGCAATAAAACACCTAAGTTTTAACTTTGTCTTATGAAATGAGTAATTTCACATAGCCTTCGTGTATCTAATAACATGCAACATGTAAAAAGCTTCAAAGTTCTTATGACCCGGCTTTAGATTTCAGCTTATTTTGAAATATTTTATATGTAAATTATATGAGATCTTGTACATTCACATTTCTGCAATGTACAAGTATATGTAATAGACATCTTTTTAAAAAGCAGTTTACTTAAATGTTTTTCTGTCTTATGTTCCCACTAGTATTCTACCTTATTCTATATGTTTTGTATTTCTAAAATATCCTGTCAAAAAGCTGTTTAATCATTTGCTCTCTATTAGAGATTATAGTATGTGTACATATTGCTTAATTTATTGATACTGCTCTTTTATTATTCTTACGTGGTAGATATTGCATTCCTTGTGTATGTGTTTTATTTATAAGATGTTTACTCTTATTAATTTTAATATTACAAGCAATCTTGACTGTATATAAGCAATTCCTGATTATTTAATTTGAATAAGTGTGTTTAGCCATTGTGAACTGCTGTTCTGTTCTAAGCTTTGTGTCAACATCAGAATCTGGTTACAGTATATGAAAATGACAACTTACAGCACACAGCAGCTGCTAATTTGTGCTGTAAGTTTCTCATTTGTCTTGGTTCTTTTAAGCTGTTGTAATCATAAAGAAACTCCTAACTCTACTTTCATTTAATATGTACATTTAATATGTATAGTTAGTTAATAATACTGCAACAAACTATTAACGTGTAAAATACAAATTATATGTTACAACTTCTCAGTGTCAAACATTACTGTAGATTTTGTCTTGCCAGTTCTTCACTTCTAAGAGAAGAAAAGAGGTGTTACTTTGAGTAGATTTCTCACATATGTATTTCAGGAAGGAAAAAAAATAGAAAGTTCTTTTTCTTCTTTCACAGACATCAGTGATGAAATTTGACCTAGAGTTTCTTCGGGACAGTGGGGAAAATCCAACATTCTGAACAAATGTAAACGTCTTTTGTTCTCAAGCTTTCCCTCTAAGTATCAGTTGCTTCATAAATGACATGTGAAAGGGATGTGTGTTATACAGGAACAAAGAAAACAAATCCCCAGTCACACTTCTAATTAGCATATTACTTAGGTTTGACATTCAGTTAACCAAGCAATGTACATACCAAGCAATCTTGAAGTAAAATTCTTAACTTGTATAGCTTTAAAGTCACCAGTTATATTGCTTATAATGACATTCTCTTTCAGGAAGTATTTCTTTAAAATTTAGAAACACACTTTTAGGTTTAGATAAATGAAATGTATCAAGTATTTCACTGCAAATATAGTAAAACAGTAAAACTAACCCTTTATGTTCCTCATCATGAAAAAATGTTTTAGCAAAATAAATACATACATACATATGTTCTGAGCCTTAAAATCCAGTACAACCTTTTACTTAAAAGGCAAATCTATTGTTTTAGAAAATAATAGTCCTACAATCAGAGAATGTTAATTTTCGAAGCAGTTTTTCAAGAATTCATGTCATTCTCTCTCTTCCTGGGATATACTGTTCCACTCCATTTCTATGGTATTATTAAAGATTTTATTGCTGTTAACAAAAGTGGATGCCTCATTTAGAGTGTTTTGGTTTCTTCAGAAAGGCATGATTTGATGTTTGCAGTTAACACCAAAGTGATTTTAATATTGTTCTTTTTAAGTTGTTTGATCACTGGTAAACAGGATAGTCTTACTCAATACTTTTACTAGAATAATCATTGTCAAATCTGACTACATGTTCTCCTAGTTTAATAGGTGGAATGCACCATGCTGATTTTTTTCTAAGCTAGACATAAACTTAACTATAATTGAGTGTGGTGGTTAGTTTTCCTTTTTAGATGGTGCTCTCTGGGATCTATGTGCTGTTTCAATCAAAAGATAAAGTTTTGGGTAGATTTAATGTTTTACATAGCCCGGTAGTTAAGACGTTTGTTATAGTTTCCCTCACACTTTTCAGGTATGCATAAATTCTAATTTATTTCATCTCCATCTATTTTCTAAATCATCAACTTTTTCTGGGACACTGTTATTTTGTTTCAACAGAAATTGTGAGAGACTCACCTTCAGTTATTCTGCCTTTCATGATCATTCAAAGCCTCTTCCAGACTGATGGTTTGTGCCCCTTGTTGTTTCATAAGTATTTCAAAATGTTCCAGCCTCTTTCTGGTCTCTTCTTTGAATCTTTATAGTTTTGTATCCAGTTTTTGTCTATTTTAAGTAATACATCATGCATACTACATAGTATTGACTGGATGTCTTTTTTAACACAAGAATCTCAAGTACCATTTCTTGAGTGACTGCTGAAGTCTCTTCTCTCTTAACCAAACAGTTGAAATTCTGACATAAAAACTACAGCTTTTGAAGAACTTGAAGTTATAAATCTTTTCTCTGACTAATAATGAATAAAATTAGCTAACAAGTATCTTAAAATTATTTATTTATTTGCAGTTTGTTTGCCAGGATGGTCCATTGGGCCACGAGTAGCACATTTTCAATAGAGTCCCGGGGAGAAAAGCTCCAGAAAAAAATACAAATTACTTAAAAGAAGCAAGTTATAACAATAGAAAATACAGCAATACAGGTAAATGGCATTAGTAAAACATAAACGCAAAGAAATATTTAAAAAAAGAGTCAAAGTTATATACAAAGTTTGTTAATTTCATCAGTTGCTTAGCAGGGTTAAGAGCAGTAGAATTACATTTATAGATGTATTATCTCTTGGAGTATAGCTTAAGTTGGGGGAGTTTATGTAGGGTGGGAACAGGAGAATTCCCAGTGGGATGTTAGGTGGGAGTGAAGTAAAGTTTTGAAGGAAGAGAGGCTGCTACTGGTATGGATGAGAGGTGGAAGTGAATTCCAGAGGCGAGCTAGAGAGAAGGACAGAAGATGTTTGTCTGGTGGGTGGGAGGGTTTATGCAGTTTGATTAGATTTTGGAAGTTAGATCTTAGGAGTCTATCAGGTTGATGCATTTTAAGGGGAAGGGCAGAGAGAGGGACAGAAGATGAGTTTGTGTGCTTGGATAAGTTGGATATAGGAGAGGTGATTTGGTTACATTTTCTGTCAGAAAAAAAGAGCTTTCACCAGTTACTCTGTCAGCCATCTCTGCTACTCCCCTCAAGCATGTTCTATTACCTTTTCAGTGGATTTAGAGCTGCCTGGTACTTAAAGCTATCTCAGCTGTTAACAAACTGCTTCCTGTAGTCAATGTACAGGATGTGAATCCTTCTACTTCCATTTCTCTACTGTGCAACTTTGAGAGCAAGTCATTTAATCAGACAGTGCTCCTAGGTCACCCCTGGCAAGGGTGCTTTACACAGTAGGTTTACCTAGTTAAAACTTGGTGAAATAAAATATTTAACATTTGTTATTTTTTAGGCCTTTGTCCTACCATTAATTTTGGCTTTGTCCAGAATTCTTGGGCCAAGAGGTTGAGAGGTATTTTGGTGTGTTCCTTGTAAAATTTGTGGTTTTCTGGCAAATTGTTGTGGAGTGCATTCACAAAATAATGAAAGTGCTTGCTAATGTAAAGTTTTTATTCTTGCAACTTTAATATATAAGAAAAATGTTTAAAATCTGTTTCTGATTTTGAGTATTTGTCTTTGATTCTTGAACTAAGGTGTTGAGAGGGCTATTGAAGTAGCTTGTACTGTGTGGTTCTGACAGCAGTGAGCTGCGGCAAATTGCTGGGCTATTATTTATGAATTTATTACTTCATGTGATGTTAACTAGATATTTGAGATGTATAGTTGTACAAGGAGGTATGCTTTGTGTGTGTGTGTAAATGTTTGTTTCTTGTATTCCTGAGTAGTTAGTGTAAAGAAAGGAATCAACTATAATAAACATGGGCATCATCTTATAAGCAATATTCTTTGGGTACAATCCTTGTTTTTCACGTTTTGTTGATTTTGTGTGTACTATTTGGCTGTTTATAAACTAGACAGCATGAAATATGAGTTGAATTTTGATATTTCAACTATGAATACATTTTTAAATTTAGCTTTTGTTGGTGCAAGTTGTGAAATTGCACTGTTGAGCTACAGTAGATTGTCTGCTACTTAGTGAGATGAATAAGGGTATGAGCTGTTGCTCAGCTACTTCCTGTAGTGCAGGGTGTGATTCCCTGACCCTTCCTTTGTCTACTTTGTGACTTTGACCAAGTCACTTTACCAGAAAGTGGCCCTGGGTTGCCCCTGAGAAGAGACACTTGCGACAAGTGGGCTGTCATAAGCTGTTAGCGAAAGTTTTATACATTTGTCTTTTGAAGTCATGTACCCTTCACATATCAGCTAATTAGTGTTTAACTATAGGCTTTTTGACTATTAATCCCAACACATCTCTTAATGGATTCCTAGATGCATTTTCACTAAGTGTAAATTTAAAGGGAAGAGAAGTTTGCTGCTTCTCATTTTAGCTCTGTTGTCAATGTTAGAATGTTTTGTGTAGAAATGGACAGTGTTTTTTGTGTAAAATTTGAAATAGAAGTTTTAAATGAAATGTGAATGTCTGTGATAATTGTAAAAGTATTAAAGAAGGTCATATACAGACTGACAGGTTTGGACAGTGTTTTATAGTAATTTATGGAGCCAAGTAAAGAAGTATTGGTATGGCTGGCACCTGGTTGAGGCCGGTTTCATTACCCTACATAGGGCCAATTTGCCTGCAGTCTGGCTGTGATGACTCTGGAACAAGGAGTAATCCAAACCACAGACAAGGAACAGGATACGCCAACTTCTCAGGAAGGATGCTGCTACAAGAATCCACTAAAAGCCGTTTATTTAACTTCAGATAGCAAGTAAAAAACGTATAATACCACCAATACTGTTAAACACTACAGAGCAGCAACACTACTGAGTGCTTTTCGTTCTAAAAATGCTAGAACTTCATCAGACAACAACCAGCATTAAAACGAGCTTATTTATAAAGCTGATACATAGCAAATTGATTAATTAGCACCAATTAAAACTGCAGTTAAACACCATAGTTAAAATTCCCTAACTACAACCTATAATAAAAAACTGTGTCCTGTGTTTAAATACAAGAAAATATCCTGTCAATAATGTCTGTTTTAAACAAATAAAACACATCGGAATTCCTTTTAAAATAAGTAAATTGAATTCTACATAATCATACATTCTAAAAGGTGTTGTTAATATTCTGAATAACCCCAAATATTACAAAACAGTACCAGACTAGCAATCCTATTTAATGTAAAGGGAAGTGTTAGGTAACATAGTAATAATTATAGGATTGCTAGTCTGGTACTGTTTTGTAATATTTGGGGTTATTCAGAATATTAACAACACCTTTTAGAATGTATGATTATGTAGAATTCAATTTACTTATTTTAAAAGGAATTCCGATGTGTTTTATTTGTTTAAAACAGACATTATTAACAGGATATTTTCTGTATTTAAACACAGGACACAGTTTTTTGTAGTTAGGGAATTTTAACTATGGTGTTTAACTGCAGTTTTAATTGGTGCTAATTAATCAATTTGCTATGTATCAGCTTTATAAATAAGCTTGTTTTAATGCTGGTTGTTGTCTGATGAGTTCTAGCATTTTAGAACTAAAGCACTCAGTAGTGTTGCTGCTCTGTAGTGTTTAACAGTATTGGTGGTATTATACGTTTTTACTGCTATCTGGTTAAATAAACAGCTTTAGTGGATTCTTGTAGCAGCATCCTTCCTGAGAAGTTGGCGTATCTGTTCCTTGTCTGTGGTTTGGATTACTCTTGGTTCAATTGTGGTTTTGTGTCGGAGGTCAACTACGAAGGAATGGAAGCAAGCGTGGATGGGCGACTTATCAAGGAAATCTTACCCAGTTACTTGAACTCATAAACAAGAGGCTCGACCGCTTATCGGAGAGGATCGATAACGCTCCTAACTCCAGCGGAGACCAAAACAGTGCAACAACCAGCGCCGGTAAAGTAATTCCGGGTTTTCAGCAAACCAACGAAGAATCTATGGAGGCATTGCCTGGCGTAACCAGTATGGTGAAAGCAACACCAGTAGAGGAAGCAGAAGTGCACGGAGCAGTTACCAGATGTAAGGTTTGACGTTGGAACATGGCTTAACCGCGAATTAGACATGGACTGTATACAGGCAAGTGACAGAGCTTTGCAAAAGGAGAACAACATGAGTGAGTACTCGCTTTGTGATAAATTTAAACTTTTTGACACTAAACTATTTAGAACCAAGAAACTTCAACTTGAAGTAAATTATTTTAAAAAATGTCTCAAAGAGAAAATAGTTCCTAAAGGCATGAGACATTTTTCTTACCCATCGGGGATAGTACATGACTCTGACTTTTACAAAGAATTAACTGACTTGTTTAATAGGCATGGCCTAGAGGTCATGCAATGTATGGTCAAATACTACCAATTTGACTTAGAAAAAGTAATGGGGGAAACTGCAGACTTGGAACAGGACGTAAAAGCACACAGTGACTTTTGTAGAAACGAATTTGGGTATGACAGAATTCTGTCTAGTATTTCCCAACAAATGGTGAAACTAAAAGCTAATAAAATCAGGAAACTACAAAGAGACCTAAAAGCGTATCAGGATGGGGTAGCTTATCCAAAACCTGTACTGCCCCAGGAAAGGGACAATAAAAAGAAATTTTCTGGCATTCCAACAATGGGGAGGAACCAAGGAGGCCAGAATTACAATGGAAATACCTTCAAAAATTTGGAACCAACAACAGAACTAGAAAATCCTGGGTGTTCAAATGAGAGTGACCTCATAGAAGGAGACTTCAATTTTGAAGTACCAAATCAAATATATTTGACAGACAATAATGGCAGTCATAATCAAGCACCCCAAAAAAACTTTCAACAGGTGAGGGGGGGCAACTGGCCACTGAAACGCGGGCAGGGGATGAGTCGCCGGTACAATACCCGGAGCAACAGCAACAACTTCAATTGAACGAAACTGAATTACGTGAAATTTTGAAAAATAGTGGAGAGGACTTTTCTGTATATAATTTCACTGACTGTAAGATTGATCAAGTTTTGATTGACTTGTTTGCTAAGGGCTTGACATTTGTCCCCTCAAGAAAATGTGATATTGTAGAGTTATTAATTGACTTTAAGTTATTTTTACGTAAACTGAATTTGAACATAATGTTTGGAAGGAACTCTGCAATTGAAAACAATTTAAGGGTGGCCAGTACCTTCAACCCACCACAGAATAATACCCTGAATATGTTTGAGTTTTTATGTGAAAATGAATTCAGGGATATGTTAAAGCACACTAACCAAAATTTACCTAATGTATCTGTTGAAGAGAAAACCTTACTAGAACTGTTAAGGAACTTGTCACTTAGATTCATGAAGCCTGACAAGGGAGGGGGTTTGGTAGTGTTTTATAAACACGACTATTCTAACACTATGTTCAAACTTCTAGAGAGCGAAACATATGCCCCTATCAGTAGAAATGAACTAAATCAAGCATACAGTAAAATTAAGATGTACATCAGTGACCTTTTTACTGATGGCCTTATCACCTTAGAGCAACATACTTACTTGTCAATGTTAGCACCAAAAATCCCTAAGATTTTTGGAATTCCAAAGTTAGATAAGAGTATGACCAACCCTCCATTTAGGGCCTTAGTAGATGCGAGGCAGTCCATAACATATGCTTGTGCTAAATTAGTGGACAACCTATTGAAAAAATGTTAACTTGGAAGTTCAAATTTTAAAAGATTCGTGGGCCTTACTTGATCAACTTGAAAACCTAGAATTTGATGAGAGTACCAACTTTTTAACAGTAGATATTGTAAACCTTTACTCCTGTATACCCCATGAATTGGGAATTGAATGGGTAGTAGATTATATCAGCTCAAAAGGTGCAAATACTAATGAAGCTCTATTGATGGAACAACTTCTGGATGTTATTTTAAAAAACAACTTTGTGGCCTTCGAAGACAGGCTGTTTGTACAGAAAATTGGAGTTGCAATGGGATCACCTGTGGGGTCAAGTTTTGCAAACCTGGTACTAGCCCATTGGGAGACCAACTGTATTTTCAAGAGTGATTGGTTTAAACAAATACAGCTGTATAGAAGGTTCCTTGACGACATCTTTATCTTGTTCAAAGGGAACAGAAACGAGGCTGAAAACTTTGTGAAATTTTTAAATACAACCACTTCGTTTTTGGCCTTTACCTCCAACTTTCAGACAAGTAGGACTAATTTTTTAGATGTGGACTTAAGGAAGTATAGGTCATCATATGTATCTAAAATATTTAGGAAGGTAACTTATTCAAACAACTTCTTGCACTTTACTAGTATGCACCCCCTCCATCAGAAAAAGGCAGTGGTCAAAGGCCAACTTGTGAGGGCGGCAAGGATGACAACATTACAGGAGGATTTTGAAGACGAATGTAAACTGTTATATCAGATGTTCCAGAGAAGGGAGTACCCTGAAACATTTTTAAACAACATATTTCAGGAAGTCAGGGAGAAAAGGAAAACAGGGTTTTACAACCCTTTGCTGCCCCTACAAACTAATAATGAATTAATTATGGATATTGACAGGGTAGAAGTAAGTCCATGATCTAACCTAAATGTCAGTCAACAACTGACTAGTTCAACTAGGCAAACCTATAATCTAAATGCTTTTAGAATAGCATTTACTTTTACATACTGTCCAGAAGCACAAACCATAGGCAAGATAGTGAGAAAGTACTGGAGTTACTTATCAATAGACAAAAGTATCTCCAGTATTCTAAACTTTGACCCAGTAATAACATATAAAAGGGGCAGAAATTTAAAGCAACTACTTGAAACAAAATCATATAATACAAAAGGGAAGGTAAATAGAGGGACGGAAAAATGTGGTGCTTGTAAACACTGTAAAGTAATAGACACATCAAATTCATTCACCATCAGGTCAGTGAGCTATGAGGTCAAGGGATCCTTTTCATGTACATCTAAAGGGGTAGTTTACCTAGCTCAATGCAAGCAATGTCCGACATTTTATGTAGGAAAAACGGACAGACGTCTAAAGGACAGAATTTATGAACATGTCTATGCAATAATAAAAAAGAAAAAAGATTCCAATGCATTGGCTAGACATTGTGACACCAACACTGGACATACTTTTACATTTATGGTTATAGATAGTATTGCCAAGTATAGAGAAGAAAACAAATTTGTTAATGAACTTTTTTTGAAACTAGAGTTAGAGAAAAAAGAGTTAGCATGGCAATTAAGGTTAGCAGCATGTAGGGAGCCAGGAATAAACGAAGCTTGTTCAATTGCTTGTATTTTAAAACTGAAGAACTTACTGAGGTAGTTACCCAACACATCAATAGATAGAAGTACCTATGCATTTATTTAAAAAATATATTTAATGTAAAGGGAAGTGTTAGGTAACATAGTAATAATTATAGGATTGCTAGTCTGGTACTGTTTTGTAATATTTGGGGTTATTCAGAATATTAACAACACCTTTTAGAATGTATGATTATGTAGAATTCAATTTACTTATTTTAAAAGGAATTCTGATGTGTTTTATTTGTTTAAAACAGACATTATTAACAGGATATTTTCTTGTATTTAAACACAGGACACAGTTTTTTATTATAGGTTGTAGTTAGGGAATTTTAACTATGGTGTTTAACTGCAGTTTTAATTGGTGCTAATTAATCAATTTGCTATGTATCAGCTTTATAAATAAGCTTGTTTTAATGCTGGTTGTTGTCTGATGAAGTTCTAGCATTTTTAGAGCGAAAAGCACTCAGTAGTGTTGCTGCTCTGTAGTGTTTAACAGTATTGGTGGTATTATACGTTTTTTACTTGCTATCTGAAGTTAAATAAACAGCTTTTAGTGGATTCTTGTAGCAGCATCCTTCCTGAGAAGTTGGCGTATCCTGTTCCTTGTCTGTGATGACTCTGGAGGTATAGCTTGCAACATTACAACATTATCAGCCATTCAGGTAAGTTAGACCTGTACTGAGATGTCAGAGGGGGGATAGTTATTCTTGATGACAGAGAAGATATAGAGAGGTCAGAAATAAGATGGTGTCCTATAATTGTGCAAGCTCTCCACAAACTCTCTCCAAAAAAGTATGTTGTATGCAGTAATATTTGAGTTTTGTTTGACTTGTGGGCTATTGAACAAAAGATGTTCTTGGTGTTTCACTGTTACAGTCATCACCTGTGGGTTATCCCTGCTGTGGTAGCCCTCGGCCGGCCCGAATACCAGAGTCCTTGTTTTTCTGTGTCTGCTGCTGTCGCCTGAAATCTGATGTCAGGTCGTCAGTGCTGTAAAGCAAGGCAGCCAATGCCATTACATCAGTCTTTCTTGCCGTGAAGCCCGTAGCAGAAGCAGTTTGCAAGTGTGCCAGTCAGTTGCTACCAGAGTTTGAATTTCAGCTGAAAACGTCTAAAGCTAAGTACGCTGTTGGGAATTCTTTTTTTTTCTTGCACTAACTGATGTCCGAAAAAGTTAACATGTGTTTTGCCTGTGGAAAGCAGATCCCACACCAAGGCTTCCATTTATACTCTGCCACTTGTTTAGGCCCAGACCACAACGTCCCCTGGTGCCGGTTCTGTGCCCTATTTAACGGGAGAACCATTCGCCGTAGAGCTCTTATTGTAGACAGGTGTTTTCATGTTCCGTCTTTGCATTCCAAAATGGTATCCGTCAGTCAACAATCCATGGGCAGTTTGAAAAAATGCAGAGGTAAAGATAGAGACAGATCATACAAGGCTAAGCTTTCTGATGACTCTACTGCTAAGCAGGTTGTCAGTACTCTTGAATTCAGTGAGGCACTTTCGCAGCCCCTGATGCCCAATTCGATATCTGCACAGGCCTCTACCAAGAACCTTTTGGAGTCTGGTATGCTGCAGAAATCTTCTTAGTCTTTCAAGCCTTTGGTGGTCTCTGCCTCTGTTGGGTCCGGAGCCGCGACACAGGCACCAGCTTCTGAGGAGGCTTCTCTCACTAACGAATCTAGATATAAAATGACGTCTTCTCATCCGACTACCATTTATCTCAGACCAATGGATACTCTTAGACCTCGAAGCCAGGTGACTCCTAGAAAATCTGCCTCTAGCCACCATCTTGCTCCTGCTCCACCACCCCAAGAACAAATGCTTAAAATGGCGGAAGATCTCATTTCCTTTATCAGGGGTAGTCAGGCCACAACTTTTAAGAGGAAAAGACACCCTTCCCAGAAATTATGACAGAACAGGATTCTGAGGAATCTGACTATTCAGATTTTGAAGAGGAACAACAACCCCTGACTGCTTATGAAGATTCAGATGCAGAGGAATCCATTCCTTCTGCCTCCCCACCAGAAGATCTTTCCTTCACACCCTCAGAGAACATTTCCAATGGGAATCTCAGGATTTCCCCCCAGTCTAAGAGAAGACTTAGAGAGCTTTTGGACATGCCCCAGCACAGACCCCTGGCCATCCCTCCTATTTTAGAAGTGGTGGTGGATGTTTTCCATGAATACAATGTAGCCCCTGATGCCCTACCACCTGCTCCTAGTAAACCTGACTGGTATTACACAGTACCGGATACTCACAAATACTATACAGAAATCCTGCCGCAGACCCAGAGGTCATTACACAGGGACCTAAGGGAGCTAAGACTAGTTCTGCCAAGAATCCTGTTCCTTCTCACAAGGATTCCAGAGCTCTGGACAGATGGGGAAAAAAGTATACACCTCTGCAACCTTAGCTATCAGAGCACTCAACTGTCAGTGCCATATGTTAAAATATCAACAATACACTTTGGAACTATTAAAACAAAAGATTTCAACCTTTCCTGACTGTGCCAATTCGAAGGAGTTAGCAAGGCAGCAGTGTCAGGATCTGTCATTAGGAGACATGCATGGTTGAAGGAACAACCTCTCCCTGATCATGTCAAGTCTAAACTGATTGATGCACCCCTGGATAAGGACCACTTATTTGGAGTAAAGGCAGAAGAGGTGCTTAAAAAGATGGAAGAGAAAGCAAAATCTATGCAAACAGTAAAGGATTTCTCTCAGGTTCATCCTCCCAGGTACAGCAGGAACTTTCCCTCTAAGCACTGGGCCTTCCCTGCACCTAGCAGACAGGTCCACGGTAAGCCCTTCAGGGACAGACCACCCAGGTCCCTATCCTTGGGGCAAAAGAGAAACAAACAGTGGACCACTTCCGCCCCAAAGGCAGGGAGTTCTAAGCCACCCTTCTATGGCAAAAACTCTCAATGACTCCCTCTTCCCACCTTTCTCCCACCAAAAAGAAGGCGGCTCTCCCTCTGCAAAGAAAATTGGCTTTCTGTAACAAAGGACCAGTGAGTCTTAAAGATCAGTTTTCAGGGATACAAATTCTAATGAATTCCCAATTCCAGGATGGTACCCGGACTTACCTCCAAATCAGTGGGCAGAGGCATTGAAACAGGTACAAACTCTCATATCCCAGGGGGCAGTAGAACCTGCCCCCTCAGATCAAACAGGCAAAGGCTTTTATTCCAGACTATTTCTTGTTCCCAAAAAAGAGGGCATTTGGTGCCCCATCCTGGATCTATCCATTCTGAACACTTCCCTGGTGGTTTCCAAATTCAGAATGCTAACTTTGCAGCAGCTGGTGCCTATGCTGACAAAAGATGCCTGGCTAGTGACCCTAGACCTAAAATATGCCTACCTTCACAACCCTATAAAGGAATTCTGCAGGAAATTCCTGTGCTTCAGAGCAGGCTCACACATTCAGTTCTCTGCACTACTCTTTGGCTTATCTACTGCACCCAGAGTATTCACCAAATGTTCAGCCCCGGTCATAGCATTTTGCAGACAAAGAAATATTTAGATTTACCCTTATCTGGACGACTGCCTCATACAAGCAGAGTGCAAAAAAAAAGCTGTTCCAGGACCTTCTCTTTGTTAAAACCCTCTTTATCAAAACCCTCCTAGCTTCCCTAGAGTTCATCTTCAACGAGAAGTCAAAACTAACACCCTCCAGGAAGATCATTTTCTTGGGAGCACTGCTGGGCACAGCATCCCAAATGGCCTTCCTATTCCCAGAAAAGCCGAGCTTCCTACCTCTCTACTTTACCCAGCTAGCTTCCAGAAGTCACCTCACTGCGAGGAAGTTCCTACAAGCCTTGGAGTACATGGCATCTTGCATCCTTCTAATTCCTCTGGCCAGGTTTAACATGAAACTTCAGTGGTCTCTAAAGAACCTTTGGTGTCCGGACTCTTAGCATCTAGAGACCTCTCTCCCTCTGATCCCCTGTGCAAGGGCCAAGTTTCTCTGGTAGCCAGGGGCCTGTGCCAAGAATGAGGGTCTTCTCTTCGTCCTCCGCCCTACCAGCAAGACCATCACCACTGACACCTCAGACATTTTTGGGGGGCACTCACCTAGCAGGCAGGTGCACCCAAGGTCTTTGGGATGCCCAGCGCCTTCCCTTACACATCAATCAGAAGGAAATGATGGCAGTACAAAAGGCTCTGACATCCTTCAAACCCCATCTCAGGCCAGGGGTTCTCCTTATCAAAACAGACAACACCACAGTAATGTGGTATATCAACAAATAGGGAGGGACCCAATCTTACCCCCTGTGCAGGCTAGCCATGAACCTCTGGCTGACAGCTGCCTCCATGGGATTACACCTAATTGCCCAATACCTACCAGGGGTCAAGAACACCCTGGCAGACCACCTAAACAGAAACTTACTGGACCCCCACGAATGGCAGCTCCACAGGAAAATCTTTTTGCAAGTCATTCAGGAGTGGGAAACTCTGGAGGTGGATCTCTTTGCTTCACATCTCAACCACCAGGTGGAAAAATTCTGTACCAAAAAGTCTGTACTGTATTGATTGATTTTTGATCTGGAAGAATATTCTTGTTCTAGACAGAGTTTATTAGGAAAACAACTTTTTGAGCCTTGAAAATATACTGGCCATTTAATCTTTCCTGCAATAGAATAAGCTATCAGAACAGGCTATTTGTACCTTGTGTAGTTATTATTTGATGATAAAACTTATTTGCAAAGAAAACGTGCTGTACTTTGAACGCATACTACTCTGAGAAGATGCATAAAAATTGAAGTACAAAGTTTGTAGATTGTGATACAGTTACAAACCAAAAGTAGGGGCAGGCTTGTGAACAAAACTTGGAATATTGCTGGGCTGAGGTGGATGAAAGTATGCATGTGTAGTGTGTGTGGAGTGAGTGAATCTGCATTTTATGGAATATGGCTTCTATCTGCGATCTAGTGGCACTTAAGCCAGATGCTTCACAATTGACAGCTCTAATAAAGTGAAGAATACTATGCCGATGCTGAAGGGCTTTTTGTGACATTGCTTTTAGAAGTTGCAGGTACAGAACGTGCTAAAAAGGAAATAGTCCTCAAACCAGGGATATCACAGTATGCCTACAAATTATTCAGAAGCCTTGTGCACTACTGGTTGCTGTACATCTTTTTTTTTTTTTTTTTTTTTTTAATGATTTCGCTAATTACAGACTCATGAAACTTACAGAAGTGTAGTCCATACTTATGCTGCAAGAAGGGCAAGTTGATTTAATACAGCTATTTTAAGGAAAATTAATACTTTAGGCCTTCAAGTTAGACATTTTGGCCATTGATTTTCATTAAACTGTACTAAGTTTGAATTTATTTAAGAGTGAGTTTGGTACAACACTGTTAGTCTTTTTGTGCATCATTCTGCACCACACTATATTCTAATGTGTAAAATTTGCTCCTGTAGAGTCCTGAGGAGTATGATGAAGATGAAGCTGAACTGAAGAAGAAGGAACATAGCATTACACAGCAGAATACCTTACAGAATGAGTCCGTTGTTATAGATCCAAGTGCTACCTATTCAGTGCAGGTGAGTTTTACTGCTCCATTTGGATAGGGCATGAAAGGGATGGTTTGGTCAGTGGCAGCTTTTGACATAAGGATTAATTTTTCTAGCAGCTGTGATGGTCTGATGTTGACTACATTTTCTTTACAGATCACTGTATAAAGTAGGCAGTCTTCCCGTCCTATCATTTCCAAGACTGCCTCTGGCTACTGTGTAACTGTCCAATCTGGTATTTAGCCATCTGCCTTGCATTGCCCTTAGCATTCTTGTGCTTTGAAATTGCACATTGTTTCTGCCCGTCTTTGTAGTACATTCAGAGAGGCACCCGCCATTCTCATGTATGTTTAGAATCTCTCACACCACAACTGCCATTTGCTTACCATTGTCTAAAGTGCTGAATTTAATGTTGACTAAGAGTAGTCAGCCTGCTATTCACTTACATAACTTTCTTAAGTATATAAACGGAATGGCTGGTAGTGGGCACACTGGTCTGTTGCACATGTGTTTATACTTTAGCTCCAGTGTACATGTATAGTCATATAGATGCCTAGTCCAAGCATTTCAGTCCCTCACATCCTAGGGAATTAAAAAAAAAAACACACACACACACTCAGAGATGATAGTCCATCACTGCTCTGTTTTTGCTACAGTCCACTGCAGAGTAGATAGGATGTGGGAGCAAAAGGATAATTGGGTAGCTGATGGTCATAGGCAAAGGGGGATTTTGAAAATAAATGTAGAAAAATGATGATACAGAAACATTGTGGTGGATTGCTTTTGTAAGATGTTCAACAAACACACTGCCTTAATGACATAAGAGTAGTAGTGTCCTGCTACTGTACCTCTGACAGTCTTTCAAAGTACAGAACCCTGACGCCTACTTGTCTATGGGTGTGGTGGATTAGTCACCTGCTAGGACAGGGAATGCTTTTCAGAACCACAGACAGGACCCATCCAGTTTTGTAGTAGAGAAGGAGCTCTGAGAAGACTGCTTCTAACTCTAGACTTTACAACTGCTGAGCTCAGATAAGAAACCCTGTGCTTTTTTATTTCCTCCCCCTGCTTTTTCTGTCATTGCTTGAATAATGTATTCTGTTGATTTGACTTTTTTTTTTAATTAGAAGTTTTGTATATGCTTCTGTTTTTAGGGCGGCCGTGGTGGTGCAGCGGTTAGCGTTGCCACCTCACAGCAAGAGGTTTTCCGGTTCGATCCTTGGCTGGGGTGCCTTCTGTGCGGAGTCTGCATGTCCTCCCTGTGGTTGCGTGGGTTTTCTCTGGGTGCTCCGGCTTCCTCCCACATCCCAAAGACATACTATAGGTGGATTGGACACTCTAAATTGGCCCTAGGTGTGTGTGTGTGTGCATGTGTGTGCCTTCTGTGGAAGGTTGGGTGCCGGGCTGCCAACTCGACACTGTAAAACTCCACTGCTAATCATGAGTGGACAAGTTATCCGCCGTGGCAACCCCTAACGGGGAAAAGCCAGAAGTAGTAGTGTATGCTTCTGTTTTTACTTCATCTAGCAAAGTGTAAGGCCTGTTGAATAAAAGCTTCATTGAGACGTTTTGACAGGAAAACTTGCTGGTACTGCAGTTTTTTTCTTTGAGATTGTGATGCCCGTGCACTGGCCCCAGTAATCAAGGGGCCTCAGTCCTCACCACTAACACCAGTGAGGGGTGTCCACATTGGGAGGGATAACAAATACACAGATAGTAAAGTACAATTTCCCTTAAGAGCACACAGAGATCACAGTCAGTCTGGGGCTGGTTTCTCCCTTTCTCTCCAGATCCCCAATAAGACTTCCCACTGGCACAGCTATAGAGTGGCGTCCTTAGCCACGGTTCCAAGCCAAGTCCTCCCAGAACTCCCTCTGTCTGACCAGTGCTTTGTGTCCCTGCCCAAGTAGCTGATGCGCACACACACACACACACACACACACACACACACACACACTTTGAGATATGATTTATATACAACCACACAGACACTCCTGGGGAAGGCTGGCACAGGTTCACTAGCTGTGCCCCTTCTGTCCAGGCTATAAGGTAGTAATCCACTGCCACGAGAACTCCTAATATCAGCTACTAAAAAGACCCTTACCAAAGGGTGTCCAATTATTACTGTGCAATATTATTATCCAGTAAGTAAGTGTGACCAGAACTTTTAAGGCTTATTGGAGTGACTTTGTACAGTATCCCTGTATACATGCAATGTGCTCTAGAGCTTAAATTTTCAATTCACAAAACAGCCACAGTTGAAAGGTTTAAAAATATTTAATAATAAATAATAAAAACACAAGACAATACTTCTTACTACACAGTGCTAGTCAAGAGTTCAGACATCACAGGAAAATGCTTAAAATAATACTGTACAACAGTTCTGACATAAGTATAGAAAACAGCTAGACTAAACTTACTATTTTCTATCTTTTCCTAAGAGCAATCACAGTTCTAAATAAACTTACATATAGAGCAAAAGCAGAGTACTGGTGAGTTGTCAGTTATAGACAAAATCCAAAATGCTCTCGCTCTCTCTCTCTCTCTCTGAGACGGTCTTTTAAATTGATAATACATCACTGCTGACCCATTTTAGATTACATCATTCTTCTCTGGTTCCTAGGCTAACAGAAAAGTTTAACATGCACCTGGTCAAGAAACCGTAGCAATTAAAAGACATTATATATGTAAAATCTAGCAATTAACTCTGGTCTCAAAACAGTAGAAAGAATCTGCTGGTCCAGACATCATGGCTCCGAGTTTGAGATCAAACGGTCATACAGTGCTTGACTAACCAGCTTTCTTCCAACAGAGAGCACTGTTGTTGCATTTTTGGGTTCATAGCTTCATAGGTAGGTACTAGGCTATCTGCCCAAAGGCATTTATAAGCCTAGCCAGAATGTGTTGGCGTTTGCTACCCCCTTAGATTAGTTCCCTGTGCCTCTGTCCAGCAGAGCCATTGAAGTGATCCCTGGGGTAAACATTGTTTCCCATCCACTAGTCAAGGTTTCTCTTGAAGAGGATTAGTGAGGAGTTCTGCCTAATGTAGATTGGAATCTTGTTCCAGAGCATGGGAAGTCTCTGGGACAGGAGTCTATCCCTCCAGCACATCCTATTTATTGTTGTGGTGAAGTTTAGATCCCTGGAGCGTGTGGCTCGAGGGGATATGGTTTTCTTTAGGTGGAGCATGTCCATCAATTCTGGGTTGGACATGGCCTTGTATGTCAGGCAGAGATCACCTCTGAGTAGGTGGTATGCAACCGAGTACAGCTGGAGTTTCTTCAGTCGAGCTGCATAGGGCATCTGCTTTGAGGCCAATGAAATGCTGTGCTACCACCATACATTTCATTGCCAAGTATTGAACTCAGGACCCTGTGCAAAACAGTCAGAGCAACACACCACTACGCCAAATCATCTGTTGACGTTCAACATTTAATACATTTTTCTTACATTTAAGGGAATAAGCCTGTGGCTTATATTAATATTTACAAATGACATAATTTTGTAGATAATTCTATCTAGCTAGGCTGGCAGCCTTCACAATGATTATTGGAGATGATTGAGTAGCAGGACAGTATTTTAAATGATTTTTTTTTCATTTAATTTGCAATTTTGGTGCCATTTTGTATGTTAAACAGTTCTGACAAGACTATTTCATCAGTTTGATTTATTTATTTTTGTCTAATACGGTTTTAGGCTGTATCCATTCAGTTTGACTAAAACTAGACTTTTTTAAATGAAATTATGGCACTTTTGTACACGTGTTTTGTGCTTGGAACTGTTACTGAAACTGTCATTTTATTCAGTGCAATCTTCAGAATAGTAATCCGTGCAGAAGCAAGACTTCAGATTGCTTTTGGTGCCATTTTGTATGTTAAACGTTTCTGACAGGAATTTTTCCTCAGTTTATAATTTATTTCTTGTCTAATCATGTTTTAGGTTGTATCCATTCATTTTTACTGAAACTAGCCCCTCCCTCCTTTTTTTCAAAGTTGAGACTTGTGCATGTATTTTGTGATTTGAAATATATTACTGAAAATATTGTAATTTTCTCAGTGCAGTGTTCAGAATATTCTCCCTACAGAAATAATCTTTAGATTGCTGTTTAGAGGGAGGTAGTGGGATTTGTTCATTTTGACTTATTCAACTCTGATACGAACCCCCCCCCCCCACCATCTACCCTTGTGCACCTAAAAACGGGTCTGCTTCACTTGATGTAAAACTCATTTGACTGAGACCCATTTGCACGACACTGAATTGACCTAAATTTCATTTGACTGACTCCCATTTCACTGACATTTAAGACATGCTCTTGTGGTGGGTTTTCCTTCACCTGTGACTTGCTTGTGATTAAAAAAAAAAAATTACTGTAACTTACAGTGCTGACTGTTAGAATTCCAGTAGTCATGTAGAAAGTAGTGCTGTAGTGTTTCTAAATGTTGGTTTGTCTCTCTACATTTTTTGGGAAGTATCTAAAGTAATTTGGCGAATATTTTGTGCGTTCCCAGCAGTAGTGGCAGCGTTTAGAGTACTGTGAGGCAAGTTAAAGGTATATGCCCTTTTCCCCACTGTAGTGCAATCCTGGAGTTAGTATAGATAATTAGGGGGGACGTGGGGGGGCATAGCCCACCACCTAGCTTGGTTGTACGTTGTCCCATTTCTGTTAAGAGGGTAAGTAAGTAGTTTTTAAGTTCTGGAAAGGGTTAGTTATTGGTGTTCTAAATGTGCTTGTCTGTGAATTAAGATTTAGTATGTTGAAATTCAGCATTGTAAGCTGCCTGTGAACTGGGAGTCAGTCAAGTGAGTTGTCAGATGAAATTTAGGTCAATTGGGTGTCGGTAAAATGAGTTTTAGGTCAAGTGAAGTAGATCTCCTGAAAACATAGAATTAAATCAGGAAAATATGCCTCATTCTGTGGCTTGTGACTGAGTTGCCTAGCTTCTGGCAGGCTGTTGGACTACTCACCTTCTTTTACCTACATGTTGCCTGGTGTGGTCAACATACCACAACTGTATACAACACAAGGGTCAGACATGTCCTCTGGGACTGTACCATTGCCTAGTTCAGGTATGGGAGAAAAAACTCTCTAGGAGCAGGGTAAGTCAGTGGGTTGGAATTTCTTGCCAGTGTTTGCCCCCAGGATTCTTTCACTACTATAGTACATGCATAACAGACAGATGACCCACCACAATGCAGGATAGCAGTCCCTGATTGTTTTACCTGAGGTGGTGGCTGCGGTTACATCAGTTTTTTCAGGCCATTGATTATGGGGTGCAAAACTGGGTTTTGACCATTGCTGGTGCTCTCATCCCCATTCCGCCACCCTAGAATCCTGATTGTGTAGGTGATCTGACATCTGAGGTTTTGGAAGTGTCAGAGACTGATCAGTCTCGTTTTCTCTGAAGATGATCAGGTTTAGCAACCTGAGCAGATGTTTTCTTTTTCCCATATCCTTACTAGCTGTAAGAATGTATTAATTTGGGAGCAATCGTTGGCTGTCCCCATCATCAGCAAGGGTATATGATCTTTTCACGGATGATCCCCAGACATAGCCACCTTCCCTCCATTGGTCACTGTGTTGGAGGATATTTTTAAGTAAGCTTGCAGCTCTCTTTTGAATGATTATCTGCCTGATAAAAAGACCATGACTTCTCCAAACCCAGTCTCTTCAGAAATTCTAGGCAACTGGCTAGAATCTCAGGGAAGGAAGATGGCACAGGCCAGCAGGGTATTTTCTAAAGTGGTAACTGCCAGTGTATTTGTGTTAGTTTATATTATAGTAATAACTCACACCTGGGTGTGGGTAATGCGGGATTTACCCACGGTTGGCGTGGTTTGGTCCCGAGGGCGAAGCCAGAGGGACCAAACAAAGACAACCGTGGGTAAATCCCGCATTACCCACACCCAGAAGTGGGTTATTGCTATTATACTATGACATTATTTAAGAAAAGAAATAATTACTTTTCTTAAATAATGGCATTGTATAATGCCTCTTTGCTGCCCTTCCGCAGCTGTCTGGTATCCGTGGCAGTTCTGATGTACTGCGCATGCCTACGCAGTACATCAGAGCTGTGGCCAAAAGCAAGATCTCCGTTGCTTTTTACTGTTTCACTATGTTAAATGGGTTTAACATAGGGAGACAGCTTTAAAATAAGCAACGGAGATATCCGTTGCTTATTTTAAAGCTGTCTCACCATGTTAAACCCATTTAACATAGCGAGACAGGTTTAAAAAAAAGCAACGGAGAAAGCAAGATCTCCGTTGCTTTTTACACACTGTGTCGCTATGTTAAAGGAGTTTAACATAGCGAGACAGCTTTAAAAAAAGCAACAGAGATCTCCGTTGCTTTTTTAAAACCTGTGTCGCTATATTAAACTCTTTTAACATAGCGAGACAGTGTTTTAAAAGAGACTTATACTAATGGAAAAAGTCCGGGCGACCGGACCTTTTTCCATTAGTATAAGTCAATTTACAACGTGCACGCTGGCCAATCAGCGTGCACGTTTTGGAATATTAATGGGGGGTCGTGGTATAATAAGGTATATGTAAAGTTTGAAGAATTTGCTGCATAGTTACCTGTTGCACAAAAGTTCTATGGGAAAGATACTGTTTCCAATATTTCTTAAGTTTCTGTTTATTATTTGAGTGCCTTGCAGGGGGCCAACACTGTGTCTACAAATGCAGTGACATTAGTTGATAGGGAGGGGTATGCTTGTTTACTCAGCCAGAATTTTTCTGATGAACTTAAAAAAAGAAAAAAGGGGGAGAGAGAGAGTTTGATTGCTTCACTTCATTCTGATTGTGTGTTTGGTACAACAGCCAATCAGGTCCGTAAACACTGAAATTGATGCAATGAGTGTCCGTTTATTCCCATGGTTCCGTCTAATAGTCTATAATTTGTGGCATTCTGTCAGAGGTTCAGTCTGTACAAAACCCAAGGTACCTAGAGGAAATGGCAGGAGGAGATTTCCTTCAAATGTAATGAGAGGGGGTTCCTATCTCTAAAAGGATAACTCTCCTTCCAACTTTTGAGTTTGCTGAGGAGTGGTGCTTGTCATTCTCAAGTTTACCTCTGGGTACCCCAACTCAATAGTTAACTTTTAACAAGACATCCTTGTTCTCAGTGGTTTCTGATGCATGGGTGTTCTTTGTAGGCAGAGGTTAGAAGTGGAATGGACATCCACCTCATCCTAAGGAGTTCCCCCTCACCGTTCGGGCCAGACTTTATTCCCTCCTGTACTCTGGTAAATGCAGGACTCAAAGGTAATAGAACCAATCCCTCCTGCAGAGATAATGTATGTTTACTCCAGAGTCTTACTGGTTGTCAAATGAGACTTGTTATGGATAACCAGTTTAGACTTATCATTTCTGAATGTAAACTTTGTCAAGGTCAACAGTTTAGGATGCTCACCAGGCAGGCAGTGCTTCCTGTCCTGCTGGACCACTGTTTCATGGTGACCCTGGACCTAAAGGACGTGCATCATCTTATGCTCTTTTTTCAGCATTTCAGGAGATATCTAAGATTTGTTGTGTCTGATTTACTGTTCTGTGCATTCCCTTTTGGGCTATCCATGATACCGCAAGTGTTTTGGCAAATGTCTTGCTCCAGTAATGGCTCACTGTCAGACTTTTGGTATTCATTTGTTTCCTTACTTGGTCAGCTTGCGGATCTGTGCAGAGTCTGTATCCAAGTGTTTGGAATCACTAGAAAATGCCTTGACCTTACTCTTCCAACTACAGTTCAAGTTGAACCTTCGGAAGTTGTGTCTGACCCCCCTTAGCAAAGTCACTTCTCCTTTAGGTGCTTTATCAACTCCTACCAAAGAATGGACTTATTTCATAAAGAAAGTCCTGTCTTACCAGATGGTGTTTCAAGAATTCTCTTGAAGGAACTTTGCCCTGGCAAGAGAATTTCCAAAAAATTCTAGGATTTATGGTGTCATTGATTCTTATGAAACTACTGGCCTATCTCCACATGTGAGATATTCAATGGCATGCCCAGAATTGTTGGACCCAGCACCTACATTCTCTGGAATCTGTTACCAGTGCTGCCCTTAATTAGTCGAGAGTTGCAATGGTGGAGAGAACAGCTGAGTATCAATCCAGAGTTTCCCAGCAGCTTAGAATCAATCCAGAGCTCCCTGTCTCTCATGTTCTGGCCCAATCTGTCCTGACAGATTCGTCCAACTTCACTTAGGGAGCTGTCAATGGGAATGCAAGTGCAGGCCACTTGATATCCCAAGGACACATGGAAGCACATCATTATCAAGGAAATAGCGACCATGTTCTACACCTTGAATATCTTTCACCACTTGTGGACTCTAGGTCCTTGCCTGGGGGTTATGGACAACACCACAGTAATGTGGTACCTCAACAAACTCTGGGTCCAAGGTCATAACCTCTGTGCCAGTTGGCAATGATGGCCTGAGAAATGGCTTTTCGGCATTCAGTGGCAGACATCATACATCCTGTCAGAGTAAAACATTGTGGCAGACAGAATGAACAGACCCACACGAGTGGAAGCTCAAGGCTGTGATGTACCAGGATCTAGTCCATATATGGGGTATTGCCTTAAATAGATCTATTCATCTCCTTTTAAAACAGACAACTGGAGATATTCTATTCTGGACATCTCTGCAGCCTTCTTTGGAGGACAGAATCATTCTCATTCCTTTGGATAAGAATGTCACTGCATGTGTTCCACCCTTTCCACTGATTCAAAAGCTATGTCTGACAATTCAGTAGTGCCAGAGATCATTTTGATGACTCCCCTATTGGCTCAGGCTATCTTGATTCTCCCTATTGGTGTTGGCCAAGGACAATTATTGCAGACTTCCTCACTCTCTGGATTTGCTCACACAGTTTCAGGGGTGACTGATGCACCCCATTTTGGTGCAACTACAACTGACAGCTTGGATGATTCAAAATTGACTCCATTTAGGCACTTGTTTCATGAAAATGTGCAGCATGTGTTAAAGGAAGCCAGAAAACCTGCTACTTGAAAATCTTATGTTTACAAATGATTTCTAAATGTTGTCTAAATGGGAGTAGTATGTCCCTCAAGGTTAACATTCATCTGGTCTTGAAATATTTGTGTGAGCTTCTGCTTTTCATATGCATCCATTAAGATGCATTTAGTGGCCATTTCTGCATGTCTTCCATTAGATCCCCCTCTTTCTTCTCTTTTGGTAAAACAGTTCGTTTAAGGAGTATATAATATCAGACTCCCTGGCAAGCGAATTTATCCTTTGTGGGATTTCAGTTATGTTTTGGAGAAATTGACCTTGCCACCGTTTGAACATGCCTCAGGCTGATTTGAAGTTCTTAACATAGAAAACTATTTGGCTTATTGCTCTGACATCTGGAAGGCAAGCCTCTGATCTGCTAGCTCTCATGATGGGGCAACCTTACTTGATTTTCAACAGGGAGATGGTTGTATTGTACACTAATCTGTCTCTCTCTCTTTTTCAAGTCTAAAGTGTTCTCAGAATTTACTCTGTCAGTCCATTAACCTGCCCACGTTCTTCTCACAACCTAAGAGTAAGGGAGCGAGGATACTTCATACCTTGGATGTGCATGGGCAGCTCAAGTACTACCTTGACAGAACTAAACCCTTCAAGAAGGCTGAAAGTTTTTTTTTCCTACACAGATGCAAATAAGGGTCAACCTGTCTCTAAGCAAACAATTGCTCAGTGATTGCCCTCTGGTATTGCTTTTTGTTTCAACCAGTATGTCAAGTCAAATCCAGGCAAAGTAAAGGCCCTTTCCCTTTTCAGCATCTTATTGGAAAGGTCTCGACTCAAAGTATTCTAGAGGCAGTAACTTGGTCTTCTGTCCACACCTTCATGAAGCACTACAGGCTGGATGTCTTTTCTAAATCTAGGGCAGGCTTCACTAGAGCTGTCCTTCAGGGGCTCCTGGAACCTTATCTGTCCTCCTCCCAGGATGGCTAAGCGTTAGGATTACATTCCTATGCCAGTAAGGCAGTGTGTTTGTTGAACATAGTACAGTTGTTAAGTCCCACTTACTTGCAACAGTAGATGTTCATAGAATACATGCAACAGTAGATGTTCGTAGAACACATTGCCTTACTGGCAGTACCAACCCACCATCCCCATTTGTGGATGTACATAGTTTTGCATTGGAGTGGATGCTGAGTTTTTGAACAACCGTATTTTTTGTTGTATGTGTGTGTTTTGTGGTTTGGAACAGTTGGTGATCACTTGTGTTTTCATTTTCTCTTCCTTCTGGACCCTAGAAAACTGAATCAGCCCTGTCTGTGGCTCTTAAAGGCAGTCCTTGTCTTTGCAGGTGTTTGATGCATCTTACCTACAGACAGGTAGGGGGAGGCGTTCTGAGCTTTGATAGACTGCCAGAGATAAGGTAGCAGGACACTACTACCCTAATGCCAATAAGGCAGTGTGTTCTACGAACATCTACTGTTACAGGTAAGTAGAACCTGCGCAACTCTACCTTTTAGTTGTACTGCCATCTGAAAATTCTAGACAAGGAGTATCAAGATGTTTAGGTACAGATGACAAATTTGACAGCCAGTTCAGCAAGCGGATACTGTATGCTGTGTCATCCATTATTTTGCATTTTTCTCCTCTTAAACAGACATTTGAAGTTGTATGAATGTTACCCTACATTGTTTTGAATACAGGAACTCGACTATTAAACAGCAAGTAAAAAAGAGTCTATTATTGGAAATGCATGTCTGTATGATTAGTAAGACTGAAGATGAAACAGTATATGTTGTATATCTTCGTTGGGAAAGCTCACAATAACCAAAAATCACAGCACCTTAGTCTTTCCATTTTCCAGACAAAGTTTTTCAGCTGTACTTCTGTCTCTGTGTAGATGACTAGAATACATTAGATGCAAAGTTTTATAGACCCTTAGTTTCACTGCCTATATGAGGAGGCCTCATGCATCAACCAAGAGCTTTCTTCAGTTTTTCTCACTGATATTGTGTAGTGGCTTGCTTTTCATGACTTTTAATATTTCTTTGAAAAATATTCAATTACAAATAAAATGAGTTATTGAAAGGTAGTTGTGGTAAGTTGTTACTTACTTTTATTACCACAGCAGTACATTTTTTTATTTTATTTCCATTCCTTTTGATAAACAGTGATTGTTAAAGGTGAGGTGCTAAAATTCTGTTGTCTGATCTTGATAATGTCAAAAGCTAAACACACCAGCACCTGCATCAGTATTTACCTCTGCTGGTGTCTTAAATCATATTGGATTTGGGCATTAGAACATCACTTCACCACATTAGAGGCTCCATTGCTTTACTGTATTCTGCTCCTTTTATCTTTTGGCCTTCCTTTAACTCTAAAAACTTTGCTAAAATTATTTTAGTATAGTGCAACTACACATTTTGAGAGACCAAAGACCTGTATTCGTACCTTCTTCAAAATGACATCAAGTCTGTAGATAGAACACACAAATTGAATATTTGTAGTTATTTGCAAAGAATTATGCATGTAAAAAAGAAAAGCAAAAACAAATATTTCCCCATAATCTTCTGGAAGAAGATGACACTGTGCCTACCACACAAGTAGATTTGCCTTCTTCTAAGGAGTCTGGTAGCAGGATTTCATTATTTGTTCTTCTCCAGCAGATTATTCTTTTGCAGAGACTTTAAAGTTCACGGGGGAGCTCTTCAGTTGGCCTGTAGGCGATCACTTATCTCCAAATAAGAGAGAGACAGAAGAAAGTGATAAAATTCCCATATTCAGTGTGGAAAGCAGAGTCAATGTCCATATTCATAAATACCAGCTCAAAACAAAGTGACCAGATGTGCAAGTCTCCTAGCAGAATTTGTACACTGAGCATAAGGCATATTATATAGTATCTTACCAAAGTCTGATCTGGGTGGCAAGGCTGTCATTTCCATTTTATAAGGATTCCAGGATACAAGATGAATATGGTAAAATGTGTGCACATCTAGGACCTTGGTTGTTAAGCATAGCCATGGCTGGCTTATCTACTGCATTCTGCCAGTCCCTTGAAATAGTACCACACCTCAACAGATGTAAAAAAAATGTTTTTGTTTACTGTAGAAAGGAGAATGACTTCCCCTAGTAAATCAGCCAATCATGCCCTGCCTAATCCCCCCCCCCCCCCAAGTTCTCGAGCAAAAAAGAAAATTCCTTGGCTTTCTTTGCAATTGAGTACCTACAGTATGACAGCCGATGTACAGCTCCCATCTCTTTAAATAAGGTGCAAAAAAATAAATGCTGAAGAAGTCATGCTATTCTGTACTGGCATTTCTGTACAGAAAAAACTGTGGAGGTCTTGATTACACCCCCAACACTTTGCGCCTAAGGCAGTTGTCTAATTCACCCCACCCTTGCTTACACTACTGCTGTTTAGTTACTAAACTGTTTAACCTACAAGGTTTCATATCAGATTTCCATTTTGGAGGAGATCTAGGAAAATGTACAGTCAGTTTCAAGCAGTAATATTAACTGTACATTACAAAAATGATGGCTACAGTGGATAAAATTGGAGCTCAAGCTGTGAGATTTGCTTATAATGCTGTAGAATGCTTCGTTAAGGGCAGCCGTACTGGGATTGTTTTGAAAAAGCTTAGAGCAGTGTTGTACATTAAAGGTGTTAGATTAAGCTGCAGAATGCTCTATTGAAAAAAAGTGTTGTTTTTAAATGTGATCACTCAGCTGGTGGTTTTTATGGGAGAGTTTCAAAAGAAGATAAAAAAACACCTTAATTTGTGAAAAATGTTTACCACTTGCTTCTTAGTTTTTGAAGAGATAATGCAATTAATAAAAAATGTTGTACAGAAGTGGTTCTCAGTAGTTTCCTCAACAAATGTAGTATTAAATATGTCAAGCAAACAATTCATCAAGAAAATATTTTACTTTTTAGTTTGTTTACACTTGTTGATGAAGCAAGTGCACTGGCCAAATAACTATTTTAAGGGACGACACGGATCTAGGTTAATCGTTCATTGGATTAGTTGAACAGTCATTGGTTGTAGATACAGTCTTAGTCATCTGGAAGGTCTCTGAATAAACTGCAACATCCTTTGTACACCCTACCCTTCGATAGTACCCATAGGAGGCAGTATTCAGAGTTCCCTTTCTGCATGGCAAGACATAAATGCAGAAAGTGTTTTTTTTTTCCAAACTGCACAGCATGATTTTTCAATAGAATTCAGAAACTACAATTGCAACTTGTTCAACTGGCATCATAACCTTTGGTAGTGGGATTCACGTATTCCAGTCAAAAATGTGAGTGTTCTTCAAGGTGTTAGTAATTCCAAAGAAGTAAAAAACCTAAAGACCAGCTCTAGATTTGTCTTCTCTGAATACGTGCATCAACACAAACATGTTCAGAATGGCGACTGAAGACACTGTCCTTTCATACAACAATGCTGTTGCATGGCAACCCAAAAATGGACAATGTGTGTCTTCACAATTATGTTGAGACCCTCCCACCGAAACTACCCCAGATTCTGCGCCACTTTGCTTCCATTTCTGACATTTAGGTAATCCATTTCTGACATTTAGGTAATCCCCATCACCCAGAGTGTCTGCCATATATTTAGGTTCATTACATATGTCATAGTGCAAAATTTAACTGTCTTCTCTTAACTAGGTAATTTTTTTCAGTTGTTGCAAAAACAAATGAGTATTTGATACAGCATGTAAAATGTTTTCTTGTTTCATTTAAACTACAGGAAGGAAATCAACTGTGACACTCTTATTATCTGCAGCATTTCTACAGTCAGTCGCAGGTGCAGATATTGTAAAGGTTTGTCTTGCTGTGGACAGACAGATTTAACCTGTCCTGATGGAATTAATTGTATCTTAAAGCCATCACAGAAAACATTTTCTAAGAGCTGTCAAGGCCTTCTGAAAAACAGAAGTTCCTTGCTTAAGACCATGAAGAAAACTCATTTGTACTGTTGGGGTTTGAGCGAGGTTGGATAAGTCACTTTGTAGACCTTTGAACCTGCAGGTGAAGCCCATGTAAAATGCTTTTCATGGTTGCTGTTGCCTCAGGCTAAGGAGGTCTCGTATAAACTGCCTTAATAGTTTTTTTCATAAGGAGAGTGTTTTATAGGTTCATAGGTAGGTACTAGGCTATTGGCCCAAGGGCCTACGTAAGCCTAGCCAACAAGGTTCCCTGGCTTATGTCACCCAATAAAGTTATTTTCTTGTGCCACTGTCAAGTAGAGACACAGAAGTGATCCCAGGGTGTATTTCCTGTTTCCCATCCACTCATCAAGATCTTTCTTGAAGAGTGCTAATGAAGAACTTTGCTTGACATAGATGGGTAGTCTGTTCCAGAGTATGGGAAGTCTCTGGGACAGGAATCTATCCCTCCAGCATGTCCTGTTTATTGTGGTGACAAGGTTTAGGTCCCTAGAGCTTGTAGCTCGGAGGGATTGGGATTTCTTTAGGTGTAGCATGTCCAACAGCTCTGGGTTTGACATAGATTTATATGTTAGGCAGAGATCACCTCGGAATAGGCGATATACTATGGAGTAAAGCTGGAGTTTTTTGAGACTGTCAGTGTAGGGCATTGGTTTGAGGACAATAATCTTCTTTGTGAGTTACTTCTGTGGCCTTTCCAGCTGCTGCAGATGTCTTGTGAGGTACATTCCAAAAGGGACGTTGTACTCTATAATGGGTCTGAGTGTCTAGGAGAGGGGAACAGTGACCTCTTTTTTCCTGGATGAGAACCCTTTTTTTGATGAGGTGTGCCACGTAGAAGGACTTCCTGACTACTGTGGCGATGTGACTATCAAAGGAGAGACTGCTGTTCATCTGGGTCCCAAGGTCTGTTGTCACACATTCAGTGTTAAGTGGATTGCTGCCTATGTGGTAGTTCATGGGTACAGAGTTTTTACCAAAGGGGATGACACTGCACTGTTTGGCATTGAGCTTGAGGCCATGGCTCTGACACCAGGCATCTGACTCAGCAAGGCCCCTTCTGTAGGATGTCCACATCATTTGGGGACTTGATTATGGCTCCTAGTTTGCAGTCATCTGCGAACTTCGTTAGCCAGAGGCCTTCTGTGTTAGTCTGTACTTCAGAGAAGTAGATGCCAAACAGGAGAGGTCCCAGGACTGAACCCTGTGGTACTCCACTTGTCACTGGTTTGAGGTCAGATTTGGAGTCTGCAACGTTTACAGTGTAGGTTCTGTCAGTGAGCCAGTTGGCAACCCATCTTGTGATGTAGAGATTTATACCTAGTTTAGTGAGTTTAGCTATAATTCCAGAATGGGGGATGGTGTCGAAAGCCTTGGCGAGATCAAGATAGGCTGTGTGAACCACCTTTCCCTCATCTACGGCTTTGGTGACTGCCTCAAAGAAGTCGATCAGGTTCAGGAGGCATTATCTGCCTTTCACAAACCCGAACTGGGTGGGATCCAGAGTTTGGAGGTAACCATTGTCTTTGAGTTCCATGATGATACGTTCCATGGTCTTGCAGACCAGGCTCGTCAGGCTAATAGGGCGATAGTTTCCGAGATCAGTGGTGGCTCCCCCTTTGTGGAGTGGGATAACTGTTGCTGTGCGCCATTCAGTGGGCACAAAGCCTGATGCGAGGCTATTATTGAACATGGTGCTTAGGTGGGGAGCCAGTTTGTTCTGAAGTTCTTGTAAAAGGCAGCCGATGTTGTCCGGTCCCATGGATGCGGTGTTTTTGGCTTTAGAGAGTGCAGCTTTTACCTGCATAGTTGTGATTACAGGGACTCTGCATTCTTCCTGTATAGATATGGGCCCTTTAGGGGTTGAGAGGGGGGTAAAGTTAGCACTGAACCTATCTGCCAGGATGATGGCAATATCAGTTGGTTCGGTAATTTTCGTGCCATTGTGCTGTAACTCAGAGCAGATCTGGGTGTTGCCATCGAGATTCTTGACAGCTATAGAATGCTTTGTGGTTGTCCTTAGAATTAGTGGCGATTTTGTTTTCATAGCTAGCTTTGGAGGATCTTATAAGGGATCTCAGCTTCTTACTGAGGCTGACCAGGGAGCTCCTCCACTCATGGGACTTTACTCCCTTTTGCAACAGTTTCTTCCGTCTGTTGTACAGTTTGTTTATGGCAGGAGACTACCAGATTGGCATCCTTTTTTTGGAGGATAGCATCTTGGTTCTGTTTGGGCTAGCACAATCCATGCACTCGTGTAAGTGCTTATAGAGTGCATTTGTGTAGGATTCAGCAGTTGTAACTGTATTGTCTATCTGCATGGGTGTCATGAGGTTCACAACTTCTGTCTTGAGAAGCATGAAGTTGGCTTTGGAGAAATTTTTTTACAGTGGTTTCCTTAATGGGGGTGGGATATGGATATCAAGGGTGATTTAGCTTATGGTCAGATCGGACCAACGAGGAGTTGACTTCAGGTGTGGAACACCGGTCACTTATGTTGATATTGACTAGGTCTAGGATATTGTTGCCCCTGGTGGGGGTGTCGATAAGTTGATCCCAGGGCATTGGAATTTATGAATTCCAGAAAGCGTTGAGCTAAGGATTTGGTACACGAGTAGTTTTCCCAGTTAATGGTGGGGTAGTTGAAGTTGCCCATTATTAGGGTGTTTGGTTGAACCCTAATATTTTCCAGTACATCAAGAAAAGAGGAGTGGGAATCCTGGGGCATGGTGGGGGATCTGTAGCAAGCTACAATTTGGATTGCAGTTTTGCCCAGAGTTAGTTGCACTTGGATAACCTCGGATGCATTATGCTGAGCAACTAGCCTGGAGGTGTGGATATCCTTAATGAATATGAACACACCTCCGACTTTGGTGTTTTGGTCCAGGTTACATGGCCAAAAAGTGTGGTACGAGTTATAGCCTGGTAGTGCAGGGGTGCTCTCTGGAGCCTTGAACCAGGTCTCAGTCACTGCACAGATATCGATGTTCTCCATTTTAAGGAGTGCCTCGAGTGAGTGCATTTTGAGATTTAGACTTCTAGCATTACCCTCAGTTTTTGCTTGCATGTTCCTGTTATGGTGATGAATTTGTCATTTGAACCTTGCCTAAAAAAGGCACTATAGGGGCAGCAAGAGCCTTAGCCATTATCTGGAATCCCAGGGGCGACACTTGATTGCCATCTCTGGCAAAGCATCGTAGTCTGTCGACCATGTCATCCCAAGCAGACAGATACTGGATCCCCTTAGAATGACACCAGAAGCTTAGCCAATTTTTGAAGTCAGTCATTTTGTCCATGTACTGCGGTATCATTCTGGACGATGGCAGAATGCTACTCTGGGCTCGGGTCATGCCTGCCTGGGCTACAAGATCGGAGAGCTTTTCCATGTCTCTTTTCATGTAGTCCAGGGAGGTTCGTCTCAGGCCATTGACACCAACATGGACAATGACAAGAGTCATATTTGTACTTGTTTTGGAGTGACCTGAGTGCATGGGTTATGTTGCGGATCCTGGTACCTGACAGGCAGCTGACAGTAACCTTCTCCTTGTTTAGCCTGGTGAGTGGGACATCAGCGTGCCTGACTATAGTCACCTATGACTAGTGTGTTGGGTATGTTGTTTTGCCTTATTGTCTGTGGTGGAGTGGCACACTGAGTCTGTGGGCTATGTGTCATTTGGGTTGTGTTGGGGGATGGAGGTTGCTTGCGTTTCTGCTTTGGAGGTCTCTGTTGCTTAGACAGATTATTAATTAGAGCCTCCACGAATGTTTTTGTGTTACTATGTGTGGATTTTGTGGTGTAGATTTAGTGAGACTATGTGATGAGTGTGGTGTGTTGCAAATGTTTACTTTCTCCTCTTGACTATCAAGTTCAGTCTTTGTTGGAGTTTGGCTAGATACGTGCATCTCACACAGGTTGTAGTGTTGGGTGGTAGGAGGAGAGGGTTGTCTGTGTACATGAGGCAATTTCTGCATTGCCTCAAGATGCCCAGATTCATCAGATAGACAGGAGAGAACACTGGGAGCTGACCCTTGGATATGCCTGAATAAAAAAAAACTATTTTCCTCTAGATAAGTGAGGAAAATGAGTACAAGAGCTGTTTTTCTCTTAACAAGTGAGAAAAGTAAGTACAACAACTGTTTTCCTCTAGGTAATGAGGAAGGTTGATTGCTATAGTAATTAGTAGCTTATTTAGTGCTTACAAGTTCTGAACAAGTGCTGAGCAGGGATAAGCAAATTTAAGTGCTAAAACTAAATATCTGTATCTGTACTAGACGAGTTACAGGACAGAAACAAGTGCAAATGCAGGCTTTCAAATCAGAAAGTTGAGAGAGATGGAAAATATTGCCCAAACGGACAATAACTACAATTTCTTGGCCAGAAACACTCCTTGTGTGATAGACAGGTTACCTAGTGCTTAGCACTCCCACTGATAAGCTAGAAGGCTTCCCTCCAACACAGAAAGGCTTGGGGGGGGGGGGCTCAGAAGCTTACATACAGTCCTGAATACAGCAAATCTGTATCTGGACTACAGTAGTTACAGGAAGGGTAGGAAACAGGCCTGCATTATTTATTTATTTATTTATTTTTACAGAAAAGTAGGTAAAACAGCAGTAAAAACAATTCACATGCAGTGCAAGCTAGCACACTTGAGTATGTAGCAATATTAGACCAAACGCAGTTTAAAATGCAATTAAATTGAAAAGGACTAAAAGCAAGTGCAGAAAGAGTTTATTAGGTAGAATGTGTTAAAGCGATGGGACTGGAGGAGTGCCCCAGATCAAATCTACAGTGGGGTGGGCAACTGCAAAAGCCACCATAAACTACAAGCCAGAAATAGGGAGGGTGGGTGGACAACACTTTCAGCAGAGATCTGAAAAACTGTAAGCAACAATTAGCAGTACAAACTCTAAAATCAAAAAAATATACTTAGCTCTGTATATTTCCAGATAGATTGAACAGCAGTCTCTCAGAGCACATGTTCCAGCAGTGAAATGCAGGCTGTTACTAACCGGTCTAATTTTATGCAAGTGATCCTTGAGTTAGATAACGTACAAGCTGTAAAAAACAGTTATACCAACTGAAGACACAGCAGCAAATAGGGGGTGGTGGGGAAAACACTTTCAGCAGAGATCTGAAAAACTATAAGCAACAATTAACAGTACAAACTCTAAAACCAAAAAAGTATACTTGGCTCTGTATATTTCCAGATAGATTGAAAAGCAGTCTCTCAGAGCACAGGTTCCAGCAATGAAATGCAGGCTGAGACAAGAAGACAAATCAAGCTTGCATCTTAAATATTTTAGCACCAGGGCTTCTGAATCACTGTGCAAACTACAGACTTTTATCCTACCTACAGGGATTAAGGGGGAGCATCTGCTTGTGGTGCATGCTTGCAGACTACCCATGTATTATACCCAGAGGAAATAAATACTAGAAAAATCAGCCTTTTGTCTTGTTCACGAAAAAAAATTTAAAAAAATTGTCCGTTAACCTTTTGCTTTACCAAGACATCATTGTCTTTTTGATAAACCTGTACATTGTGACTTAATTTATTTACAGTGAACTCTTGTTGAAGACTTGCTGTTATTTTAATTACTTGTTTATATTTGTTGACCATGGTTGAGCATTGACCATTTTCAGGCTTAGCCCAAGGATACATGAAATTACCAATTGGATCAAAAATAATAAAATAACATATTAGTAGGTACAGTAGAATGATGACAGAATATATTTTATGGTGTCTTGCACAGACACTACAGAAGGTTTAAGGTCTTGCAAAGTTAAGACTAGTTTGGTTGGGTCTATCTTGCACATTAATACAGATGGGAAGAGATGTTTAGTGCAGCCCTTACAATGTATGCTTGCATTGCTGAAGCCAGTCAATCTAACTGTAGTTCTTGAATAGACATATTTGCTTGTTATGGTAATGTGTGCTACATTTTCCTATTTATAGCTAGATGACTGTAGTTCCATTTATATATTTTAATATCACTAGGTAGATTACTGTAGTTATATATATATATATATATATATATATATATATATATATATATATATATATATTTAGTATCACTAAGTTTGAGATGTGCTAGTGCAAAAGTGTTTTCTTTTGTAGTTTGTTGCATATTTCAGTGTCATTTTTATACTGTAGTACTTCTGTATATGCTGCCGGAAGGCTTCCTAGTGTGTGTGTGTGTGTGTGTGTGTGTGTGTGTGTGAATGAGTGTTGGAGTCCTGAGACTGAAGGAAAGGTTTGTATCCTTCATTCATTGTTGACTCTCAGTAACATGTAGTGGAGTATGCTTGCTGTAGGCAGTCGTTTTTGCTGGTGAATCATGCAAACTAAGTATTTCCAATTAGAGCAGAAGTAGATGGAATTCTTTAGAAATTAGAATGATAGCTTAGACATCTTTAAATTTAGAATAGATGAATGATATGGGGATAAGACATATTGGACACTAAAATAGAGTGAGGCCTTTAGTGATCTCTGAGGTCTGTGAATGATTTCTGAAAATTGAACAAATGCTCTCATGAATGCATGTTGTGTGACCTTGTAGTACTTCCCTCTGAGACATCACTGAACTCCTTTAGTCTCCTTTTGCACTTTGGACCCTTGTGTTATGTAGTGTACGAGGTGGTCATATGTGCTTGATAGTATCAGTATTAATTTTCAATGTTGGTAATGCTTCTAAATGGGCATCACTGCTGCTTATGAGCTTTGCATGTGATCATACAGATCATATTCTAGTAAACCTTTACACAGCCAAGTAACATGAACAAATTTCTTGGCCTCATATGAACGCATACAAAAATAGGGTCGACTGTGGGTATAGCTTGAACAGTTACTGATGTACTCTGGGTTATTTATAAAAAATTACCAATTGTGTTTGTGTTTTATGATGATTTAAATTTGAAATCTTTGAGTGTTGCTACTGTAAAGATGAGTTTGTGCTGTAGATAGTAACATTTATGGCGCTAGATATATGGACGTTTTTTTAATGGGCTGTGAGTTTATAACTTAATTAACAGCTCAGAATGCTTTTGGAATACAGCCTTCCAGAGCTTATCTGGAGGCAGAGCTGCTTTCCACCTCCCCCCCCCCCCACTCAGAATCAATAACCCCTGTTTGTTGTGCTACAGTTCCTGCAGAATGTGCAAGCATACCATATTGTAAGTTTGTGTGCTACAGCTGGCACAGTCATTTTACCCCAAAGCAATAGCTTACCAAGAGTTATCTACTATTGTGTGTTGACTTCTGTTGAGTTACTTTACAACACCCCAGCTTGTGTGCATCTGATAGGCTACAGAGAGTGACACTGAAGCATTATTCTGGTTAAGGCATGTTTTTTCATGCAGCATTAAGGAAGTCTCCCTATTCTTAAGCGATTACCTTCCTGCATATGCAATTTGCTCTTTAAATATTTTTGTGAAAAATTCAGACAGTTCAGTTCCATCTTGCTATGCTAAAGCAAACCCTACTCTTTTATATCAGAACTGCATTTAAGATTGCTGCCCTTACATATATTATTTTGTAAACGGCACATTTATCCAACATTGCCTAATGCCTTTGATTTCTCTTAAGCCTCCTAAGTTTAGTACCCTCAGTTCCACTAAGTTCACCCGAGTCTGCTACCCTCAGTTTCACTAAGTCCCCCAATCTAGTACCCTCAGATGTCCTTACATTCACTGATGCAGTATTCTTAACATATGGGATTCCCTGCCCTGGATGCCTGATCGTCCGGCCAGTCTACCATAGACGACTGTATTTTTAAGGTATGTTGAAAATCACCCAAACACTCTTTGCGTAGTTTAGGCCATAAAGGTGAAGTTCAGGCCTACCATAATCAGAACTTCTTTGCAGCCAGTCCGAACGTATCTTTTCACTGTCAGTCTGTTGACCTGCATCAATTTTTTGCCAGTTGAATGCATTTTCATTTTTTTAGTGACTACCTGTGTCTGTTTGCTGACTTCTAGCAGTTGCAGGTAAGTGCCCTATTGGGGTTTTGGTTTTACTTGCTTTTTTGTGCTCCTTGAGGTTAATGTCATCCAGGAAGGGTAAATACCAGTGTGGGAGACAGATTCCTCGTAAATACCGCCATGATAAGTGTCTTTTGCCTAGGAACTTCTCATAACCATACGTTTTGTTCAGTTTGTCAGGCGTTTGTTCTGAAAACCCTTCTGTCTTCCCTTTCCTTGTATCTTGAGAACCAGCATCTTAAGCTTTTCGCTAAAGATACAATGGAAGGAATCTCTCACCCAGAGGGTCAGCTGTTAGGGAAGACGAAGGTGAAAAAAGGTACGACTGGAGTCTTCTGCTGTCTAGCCTCTGCCAGGTTTTTCTCCCAAGGTTGTTACAAACCTGGAGACTCACCTGGCTGTGTTGTTGGATTTCTCTATTGCAACCTTGTTGGAGGACAGTGAGGGATCCGGCTGGCAACACATCTAAAGAGGCTTTGCAGATGTCAGTCTCAGATGTCTCAGAAGTTCCTCAGATTTTAGTTGGGGAAGAAGTTCCTACTACGGTTCTCAGCTGTCATCCTGGATTTGAGCCCCCTCAGATTTTGGAGAGGACATTCCCTTAAAAAAGAAACAAAAAAATTAAACCTATTTCTTCTCCTCCTACGGATCCACAATGCAGGGCTTCAGGTTGTCCTTAAAGCCTCCTCACAGGGTTTTGGTTCCTGCTCCTCTGTGGTCTTCTACTCTCCTTAAAAGGCTGGAGAACAGGATTCTTCTGAGGATAAGTCGGATAATGAAAATCCCTGACTTATTCTGCTCAAATTAATTTTCCTTTGGACTATGGGTCAGAGGAGGAGGAATCTATTCGTCCTGATAGTCCTTTTGAGGAAATTTCTTTTGGGGACACGCTGTCTAGGATGATGGATTTTTTTTAAGTGGGGTTGTGCCCAGGTGTCTGATATCCATATGAGGTACTATGAGTTGCTGCAGTCGGAATCTCCTAAACCTGCGGCTATTCTTCCTGTTTTGGCTACTTTGCTGGATGCTTCTTCCAATGCTTCTCATGCACCTGATTCTCTTCCCCCTGCCCCCAAAAAGTCTGATAGGTTTTATAGGGTGCCTGAGGATTATTTTCTAAATAAATGTCCTGCTGTTGGTCCTTCTCTAGTGTCTGTATCCTCTGATAAGTTGTCTCAGTTGTTTCCTTCACTCAAGTTGTTGCCTCCTGAGAAGGACAGCAGAACTATAGAAAGGCTGGGTAAGAAGGTTTACACTTCTGCTACCCTAGCTTTTAGGGTTATTAGTTATCAGACCCATTTGTCTAGGTATGTGTTGGCTCTTTTTTTCTTAGGCCTGTCAACTTATTTCTGATTTTCCAGACTCTGAGGGTAAAACTTCTGTTCTTTCCTTTCAAGGGACTTCTCAAGTCTTCTGTCATTCTATTAAATGTAGTTATGATGTGGCAGATGCCTCTTCTAGGTCTGCTGCTTTTGGTTCAGTGACGAGGAGGTATTCTTGGCTTAGGTTTCAACCTCTACCTGATGATATTAAAGCTAAGTTGATGGATGCTCCTCTGGATTCTAAAATTCTGTTTGGAGAAGCTGCTGCTGGTTTAAATCCCTTCAGGATAAGGGTAAGGCCTTACAGGAGCTTACAAATGTGTTTGTTTCTCCTGTGCCTAAATGTCAGAGAAACTAGCCTGCTAAGCTTGTCTTTGTTCACAGGAAATCCCACCCTTCGGCTAAAGGTAAGAAGAGTGGCAAATGGGCTCCTCCTGCTAAGGCTACTCATTTTTAGGGATTCCGAAGCCTTCCTTTCCAGACAAACCAAGTGCTGTATGGCTGTCCATCTCTTCCCAGCCACATTCCTTTTTCTCTTCGCCTTTCTGTTTCTCTTCTGTTTGTCTTCAGATCTCTCTGGATTCTTGGATTCTGTCTATCATTCGTCAGGGTTACTTCAAGGTGTGTAAATCCCATCCTTCTTTTATGGGCATTCCTCAGCCTCCTCAGGAACCACTTCCCTTTTTCCCAGAGGGTATTCAAAATATCTTGACTCAGGGTACTATTCAGGAGGTGCCTGTGTCCCAAAGGGGGAAAGGGTTATATTCAAGACTGTGTCAAGTTGCCAGAAAAGAGGGCACTTGAAGCCATATTCTAGATCTATCTCATCTAAACACTTCTAAAAGTACCTTCCTTTTGGATGTTGACCCTTCAGAGTCTGTTTCCTCTCTTGTTCCTTCAGGCCCATGTGGTATCTTTGGATCTAAAGGATGCTTATCTCCATATTCTGACCCATCCTCTTTTCAGGAAGTTTTTGCATTTCTCTGTTGCTTCCTGATATTTTCAGTTCTCTGCTCTGCACTTTGGCCTTTCTACTGCCCCGAGGGTGTTCACCAAATGCTTTGCTGCTGTGATTGTTTTTTGCAGGCTTAAAAGTTTCCACATTTTTTCTTACTTAGATGACCTACTGATTCAGGCTTCTTCTCCAGAATGAAAATCTTCATTTTGCCATTTCCCTTCTTCAGAGCCTGGGTTTCACTATAAATTTCAAAAGGTCTTCCATTACTGCCAGGGAGTTTGAGAGCTGTAGGTTTCATGGCATTCATCATTTCAAGTGCTTTCTTTGGCCAAACTTCACATGAGAAAGTTTCAGTGGTTTCTGAAGTCAGTGTGGCTTCAACATGCACATCCTCTAGATTTTGTAGTTCCTATTCTTCTTTATCTCAGGCAGGAACTTCACTGGTGGATTTAACAGTTGTCTCTGAATCCAGGCATCCCTTTTCATCCCCCTCTTCCCTCTCAGGAATTGTTCACAGACTCTTCAGACATGGGATAGGGGATAATATTTGGCTCCCTAAAGGGAGTGTGGTCGCCTCATTAGCAGAAGAACATCATTGTCAGAGATGAGAGCTGCTCTGCTGGCTCTTCAGGCCTTTCATTCTTTTTTCTCTCTAGGCCCTCTCAAGGTGTTCACAGACAATACCACAGTGATGTAGTATATCAGCAAACGGGGAGGAATGAGATCTTAGCACTTCTGGTATGGGGTCTTCCTGTCAAGTATCAAGTGACTATTAAGGCCGTTTATATCCCTTACGAATAGAACATTGTGGCAAACTCTGAGCAAACCCTTAACTAAGTTCTACGAATGGATGTTTCACAGGGATGTGTTTCTGGATATTATCCACTAGTGGGGTACTCCTCAAGTTGATCTTTTTGCCTCCCTTCTGAACAGCCAGCTTCCTCTGTTTTGTGCTAGAGTCCCAGGTCCTCTGGTGTGGAAGGTGGATGGTCTCTCATTTTCTTGGAAGGGGATGTTTCTTTATGCATTCCCTCCCCTTTCTCTCATTCTGAAAGTCCTGTTCAATATTCAACAGGATGCTTCCAAAATCTTTTTGGTGACTCCCTTTTGGCCATGACAGCACTGGTTCCCTCTACTTCTGCATCTAGCCAGGAGCAATCACCACAAGTTACCTCACAGGGTGGGTTTACTCACACAAGACAAGGGATTGCTCATCCATCCCTACCTGTCCACGCTTCAACTGACACTGTGCGTGATAGAATTTTGATTCCTCATAGACACCTTTTTTTCTGAGGATGTGTTGCAAGTCCTGCAGGAGGCCAGGAAATCTACTACTAGGAAATCCTACTTATCCAAATGGAAGAGGTTTTCTATTTGTTCTCTCTCTTGTAACCTGGACCCACTTACTGTGGATGTTCCTTTGGTTCTACCTTATTTTTGTCAGTTGCTCAATGCTGGTTTGTTTTATTCTTCTATTAAGGACCACTTATCAGCTTTCTCTGCTTGCCTGCCCTTTTCTCCTCCATTAGCTTCTAGATTTGGGGTGAAACTATTTATTAAAGGTGTCCTTAATATTAGATCTCTCAAGAAGCCTGTTCCTCTTCCCTGGGATCTTAATTTTGTTTTGTAAAAGTTGACTCCGGCTCCTTTTGAGTCTGCTGCTTTGGCTTCCTTGCAACATTGTTCCTGGAAGACTGTTGTTTTGTTAGCTCTTACTTCTGCCAGATGTGTGTCTGAGTTGCAGGTACATGGCTTGTCCTCTTTTTGACCTTTCCTGAAGACAGGGTTTTTTTGTGCACTAACCCTTCTTTTATGCCTAAGATGGTTAATGAGCTCTCACTTAATCAATATATTAATCTGCCTACTTTATCCCCCTCTTCACAATCTGACAGTGAGAGGGTGCTGCATACTTTGGATGTGCATATGCAATTCAGGGCTTATTTGGGTAAGACTAAGGCTGTTAAAAAATCTGATCAGTTATTTGTTTCTTTTCATCCTAGATGTTTGAGACTTGCTGTATACAAGCAAACTATTACTTCTTGGATTTTTAAGGCTATTTCCTTTTGTTACACGTTTTATGCAAAGAGCCTTCCTTCTTCAGTTAAGGCTCATTCTGCTATAGCTGTGGCTTCTTCTGGTGCTTTATTCAAGTGCTTATATACTAATTCTATTCTTGAAGCAGCTATCTAGACTTCTGTGCATACCTTTACTAAGCACAACAAGTTGAATGGTATCTCTAGAGCTAGGGCTGGATTTGCTAGTGCCATTCTTCATGGCTTTTTAGGGGGTCTCTTCTGCACTTTCCCACTCCCAAGTTTCCTCTTGAGCTTTGGCACTCTCCCATATGTTAAGAATACTGCAGCAGTGGATGTAAGGATATAGTACAGTTGTGTAAAATCTTACCCTAACGGTAGATGTCATTGCCTCCACTACTGCAGTATTCTGTCCCTCCCTCCACCCCCCTAGTCCTTTGCCTTCCTGGATGTTCCTTGGACTGGTGTTCCTACTGGGGCAATGAGTTCTGATTTTGGTAGGCTTGAACATCACCTTTATGCCCTACACTACGCAAGGAGCATTTGGGTGATGTTCAACATACCTTAAAGCAACAGTAGTCTTTGGTAGACTGGCCGGATGTCGGGCCTCCATGGCAGGGAATCCCATATGTTAAGGATACTGCAGTAGTGAAGACAAGGACATCTACTGTTGTGGTAAGATTTTACACAACATAAGATCTCCCAGTGTGTATCCTTAGTTCACATAACATGCAACTAATAGTGATGTTCTTGTTGTGTATATCCTAATAATAATCACATAAATGATTCACATATTTTATTTACCATTTTTTACCAGCACATGGGTTGGAGAGTAGAGCCTTGACCCTTCCTCCAGGATGAAAGTAGCCATATTACTTTGCCTCATTTGGGCTTTTAAATGAACTTTTTCTTGGTAACTTTTTTTTTTCTTTAGTTTTAACATTTACAAACTGTGGATCAGCTGCCAAAGTACCACTGCACTTCTCTACTGAGACTGCTGCTAATCCAACATATTTATTTTAAGTTTGCTTTGGATTCATATCTGTCGAAGCCATATTTAACAACTCCCATAAGCCTACCATCTTCTTCAGAAACCTGATTATTCTTGACTGAATTCTGTTTTTATTTAGGCTTGCCTACTAAGTTCATTTTAAGGTTTAGATTAGTCACATATATGTTTCACCACATTTTTAAGTATCTTTCTGTGTAGATAAAGGTGGTAGGGAATAAAACACTAATACTTATGCAAGTAATGCATCCAGAGCTCTGTACTATGTTAAATGCCACCCTGGGTTGTCCCTCAATTGCATCCATCCTCAACCAGAGTTGAGTTGCCCCAAACCCCCCCCCCCCCCCCCACACACAAAAATTATTAAATAAAAAATAGACTGGCAAGTAAAGGAATTCACAGGGCAAACAAGCACAAATGAGATTGCAGCTACTTAAGTGACTTCCCATACTGCACTTGTGCCCAGCTCCCCAACAAAACAGTCGTACTACTAACTTGCTAATTGTTGCTCATACCAGCTTGTTCTGGGTAGCTACTTCTTTTGACCTACCAAGCTACAGCTTTGGATACGTCCTCCGTTTTAACTTTAGAAGTCTGTTCAGAATACATCTTTTTCCTTAAAAGAGGTATGCCAGCACATCATGCATAATGATAGTTTAATATAGCATAAAACTGAAAACTTGGATCACATACCATGGGCATGGACTTCCCACAAGTGTTTGTACACAGTGTCATTCCTCTACCATGTCTAAGCGGAAGTCCTCAAAACACTACAGTGGACTGGATTTGATGCATTATTAATAGGTTCGTAGGTCAGTACTAGGTTAATTACCCTTGTGGGCCATTTTAAGCCTAGCCAAATTTCCCTTTTGATGCTTAGAATTACATATTTGTCTAGTATTTAGATGTCTAGTATTTAGATTAATCTTACCCATTTGTGCACTATGTCTAGTTAACTCTAGTGGTAGTAACTAGGATCCTGTTGTAGATCTATAGAAAGTGCACAGTCGTGGGTTAAATCATTGAGGAGCTGCTTCTGTCCATTAGTAGTACTGGGAGCTAAGTTTCCTATTGCCCATCCATAGGGCCAACTTGCACTGGAATTTGGAAAAGGCTGAACTTTGTTTTATGTGGATGGTGAGTCTGTTCCAGAGCAGTGGTATCCTCTACAAGATATACCTATCCTTCCAAACCATTATGTTGATTTTGCATAGCAGGTTTAGATCCTTGAAATGAGTGTTTCTGATGTCATTTGATTTTATGATTATTAGGTCCATTATTATTGGATTGGAGGATGCTTTGTATATCAGAAACAGGTCACCTCTTAGTCTGTAAGAGACTGAGTATACTGACAGGGCTTTGATGTGGTCCATGTAGCACAAATCATTTAAGCTTAGTATCCTTTTTGTAAGGTGTCTGTGTGGGTGTTTCAGCTGTTGTAAGTGACTAAAGGGGTATGTGCCAAAGGAAGCATTGTACTCAATGACTGGCCTTATGGCATCCTTAGAACTAGAGGCAATCCCTTTGCTAAAGAACTGCACGATATAGAAGGATTTCCTCACAGCAGTGGGCACATGTTGGTTGAAAGTTAGGTCGTTGTCCAGATATGTTCCCAGATTCTTAATAACTGGGTCAACTCTTAGGGATCTGTTATCAATCCCGATTTAACTTCTGAGACATAGATGCCAAACTGCAGAGGTCACAACACTGTTTGAGTGACTGTACTAGTGACTGGTCTTTTAGAGGAGGTCGCTTTACTTATTCTGATCTCCTGTGTTCTGTGAGCCAATTGGCAGTCCAGCAGGTGATGTGGGGGGTTACTAAGTTTAACTACTATGCCATGTGTCAAAAGCATTATTCAGGACTAGGAAGGCTATGTGTACCATTTTAGCTTTGTCATTTGCTTTGGTGACCTTTTCAAAAAGTCCACCAGATTGAGGAAACAAGACCTGCCTTTGACAAAACCAAACTGAGACTGGCCTAGTATTTGGAGGTTCCATATGTCCTTATTGATAAATTCCGTAATGATTCTCTCCAAGGTTTTGCATATGAGGTTGATTAGACTTGGGGTGTCTAACTTACTGTGTCTGTGGAAAGTCCCAATTTTTGCAGATGAGTAACTGTGCTGTTATCTGTTCACATGGTATAAAACCCATATGGAGGCTAAGGCTGAACAGTGTTAGGAATGTGACTAAATCATCATGGTTCATGCTATTCAGTATGCATCCCAAGTTTTTGTCATGACCCATCGATACAGTATTTTTTTGCTTTAGAGAGTGCTTTTGAGACTTGGTCATGTGTAATAGCTGGTGCGGGTTGTTTTTGGGTTTTTTCTTGGGGGAGAGATGCTGGAGAGAAAGGGGTAAAAACTGAGGTGAATTTATCAGCCAGTGGGTTAGTTATGTCCTCAGCTTCTGTGAAGGTAACATTGTTCACTGTCACCATCAGCTCTGCACATTGATGTGTTGTATTCATGAGATTATGAAATTAAGTCCTTGTGGTTTTATTTATCTTGAATGGCCAGTTTCACCTCAGATTTGGCTTTGGTGGATTTGTTTAAGCACCTGAGTTGTTTAATTCAGTGATGAGGGCTGTATTGTTTTGGGTATTGCTCTTCTTTCTTTTGGCCAAAATTGACTTCCTTTTAGTATATAGCTTGTTTATGTTGTAGTTGCACCATGAGGAAATTTTATTCACCATAATTACAGGTAAGAATGTTGTATTAGTTTTAATCATTAAATAAGCAGCTAAGGGAGTGCTGTTCACATGAACTCAACACCTGGCTGTAAAGTAGTATACATCAGTTTCCAGTCCTGGTCATTGTGCAAAAGTATTCAATGTTTTAATGAATACCTTGGTATTTCTAACCTGGGTGGATAGGTGGTATCCTTAATATGGCAACAGCTGAAACAAAAATGTAGAAATCAACGCTAATGTATTAGAAGGATTGTGGGACATTGTGTGAAGGCCTGTAACAAGGAGTGTTGAAGAGCAGGTCTCATTTTTGGACTTTATACTTTGCACATTAGTCAAAGTATTTATCCCTTTGTTTAAGGTTGCTGTATACTGTCGGGGTCATGGCATAGAGGGGCAAAGTCCTAACTGTATAGTCCAGGGGATCCAGGTCCTTTCCATGTTTACAGGTCCCCTGGATCTGCCTTAGCTTCTCTCAGGCTCTACCTGACCTATGTTTATGGCCAGATCAAGGGCACAGGTGCACATACTTTTGACAGGGGAGTAGGTACACCCTAACTCTTTGTCTGCAGCAGCATTGCAAGCTCTTTTATGGCTGTATTTGGGAGGTGCATGCTCATCTTCCTGACCAAGTGATCCAGCACTTTTCAGTATGGAGCTTTCCAGGCTTTGCTGTAGCAATTCAGGCTGCCTCGTCCTTCCAGGATGGGTGAGCCGGCCACTCACACCCATCCGCACCAGCCCCATCTGTCCAGCACCTGTGCTGATAGTTGAACATGGGTTGTCTAGGTCGCAGTCAGGGTTTTATCCCTTTGTACCACAAGGCCATTGTACGTATTTGTTTTGATCTGTGAATGTATACAGGATGCTTGCTTAAGGAGAATTTTTGGATGTGAATTTGAACTTCATTTGTAATCTGATTGCTGTAAGTTGAACAAAAAGAGCCATCATCAGATGATGATGTCTGGTTATGGATTGCTTGCTTGTTTTGATTTTAATGATGGCCCTAGCCCTGTGATTTGCATATTATCCTTTTCTACTTGAGTGGTTGTGTCCTGCAGCATTTTTCAGCATCTTAAGATTTTGGGCTTTAAACAGTTTGGTTTTGCAGGCTTGTCTTAGGTCATGGTCAGCAAGGAGAGAGATTTTCTCTGCCCCTTCAAGATTTTGTCAGTTTGAACAATCCTGAGGCCCTCTATTCCCCATACCCTTCTTTTGAAGTTCAGAGAAGTAACATTGGTCAGAGCAGTTGTGTGTGAATAAGCTAACTGCCTTGTCTCATTTTCTCACATTGCTGGATTTTACATTTGTGTGCACAGCTCTTGTCTTTCTGTCCATACAGCATATGTACACTTAGATAATAGGTCTAACTGCTATTAAAGACCTGTTAACTTGTGTAAGTTTAGACCCTGAGAAGATATTTGGAATGGCAAACCTGTCTTTTCCGAAATTTCTGAGCTGCTCGACCTTTTCAAACTCTGTTATATGCACTTCATTCAGACGTTGGGACATTTTGAGTCTTGTACATGTCTTAAGGTCTGCCCTAGTGCAGAGTAGCATTTCAATACAAGTGTTGTAGAGGTGGGGACAATTCTTGATACTTTCCACACCCCAGAATTTTTAAGATTAGATATTTTTCTAAACAATTTAAGACATTGATTCTCTAGATACAATGCCAAAGAAATAGTTATGATTCTTTTCCTCCCTGACAAAACTTGTCAAATTAACATACATCAAGGAAAATGTAATAAACCTGTCAACTAAGTGAATCTTTCTGATGCTACCATCTTACTTTTTACGACTTGTAATTCTTCCCAGATGCAACCAATCTGAGAGAGGATATTAATGTTAGATGTACCAGATATGTTCTTATTGCATCCATTAATCTGCAAGGGTATCCTCCTTTGAGAAAACACTTTTATTATTATTCCACAGTCCCCTTGAGTCTAGATGGAATCTTGTTATAATTTCCAATGAATCTGGCATATGTGGTATTTATATATAATTTTTAACAGTTTTTTGTTTTGGTTTGCAAGAAATGTGTTCATCACAGGGTTGGCGATGAACTAGTGGGCTAAGGAGTTGTGTACATTCCTAGTATTATGTGCAATGCCATGATACATGCTGGTATAGGTTGCACCACCTCCCAGTCTGGGGCTTCTGAGAAAAGTGTACCAGTTACAGTAGCAGGTGGAATATACCAATCCGGAGACCCACTGAGGAAGGGACCCTGTAATACATCAACCAATGCCATAAGGATATATCTTTTGTTTCCCATTCTTTTGTGTCTGACTGCTGAAGTATCAATACATGTCCCTCATCCACAGCTTCCTTGGACTTTAGAACTTGATGTAATGTATGCAGCTTTTACACTTCATACATCTACAGCAAATTGCTGATGTTTAACTCCTTTGTTATGTATGGATTTCCAGAAGTCGTCAAGCAAATCAGGCTGACATTTGAAGCATTAGCCTAGATATTGTATTTGGCTAACTGGAAACAGTTTTCACTGTGGGTGCAGGTACAGTATCTACTGATGTTATGTAGTCCTATCTCACCGTAATTCTTGCTGGATGGTCCGACTTGGCCTATACTAAAACTCGAGAGAGTTTTACTGGCTCGAGGCTAGCCCCTATCCTATGGTGCCTCATGGCAATTCCCCAGATCTCGTTTGCTGCGAAAGCTTCGAGGTTGTGTCTTACTGGCTCGTTGGCTAAGTAGAATTTTTTTACTTATTTAGATGTTCTTCATGTTTCACTGTTGCAGTCATTACATTTGGGTAACCTGCTGGCAGGTTGCCCTCAGCCGGCCTGAATAACAAAGTCTTGGGTCCTGCGTTGGTTGCTCTCTCCTCTTCCATGACATCAGGGGTATAAAACATGCAGCTGACGCCATTTTATTCAGTCTTTCTTGCCTTGTGGTGCCCGAAGCAGAAGCAGTTCGTAAGTGCCGGTCGGCCAACTCCTGAAATTTTTGTATTAGAGTTTCAGAACCGAAGTCTTCAAACTAAAGCTAAGTACCCTGTTGGGGAAACTTTTTCTTGCTCCTCACCGATGTCAGTAAAAGTTACTAATTGCATTACTTGTGGGAAGCAAATACCTCATAAGGATTTTCATTTGTACTGTATTCCTTGCCTAGGCCCTGATCACAACGTGCCTTGCTCTCGGTTTTGTGCTAAATTTAACCAACGCACTATTAAGCGTCAGTATATTTTTGCTTCTAAGTATTTTGGTTCAAGATTTAACTATCCTGAAATGTCGTTGGTTAGCAATCCAACTACCGGAGTTCACAAAAAACACAAAGAAAAAGACAGAGAGAGACCATCGAGGTACAAAACCGACGATGAAGCTTCTCTTAAGCCAGTCGCCAGCTCCTGATACCCGCTACTTTTGAGTCGCAGGCCTCTACCGAGACCCATTCGGAGTCCGGTATGCCGCGAGATTCTCAGAGTATTGAACCCACGGATGACTCTCCCTTAGATGGGTCCGGAGCCACTGAGCAGGCACCGGCTTCTGAGGGTGTTTTCAGACCTCAACATTTTTATACTAAACCGACTCCAGCAACAAAAACAAGGTAAAAAACAACTTCTATGTCTAAAAAAACAACGCATGAGCCACGTGCTCAGGCCCCTATGCCTAAAAAACAGATTATCAAAATGACTGAGGATTTAATTACCTTGATCAGGGGTTCCCAACCCCCCCCCCCCTAAGAGGCCTAGGCAAGGCACTGATTATGAATCTTCAGATCAGGTTTCCATTTCTTCTGATTCCTCTTCTGATCAGGAATTTTCTATTCCTCCCTATGAGGATTATGATGCAGAGGAATCCATCCCATCTGCATCTCCTCTTGAGGATTACTCTTTTGGAGAGACTTTACATACTTTAAGGGAACATTTTCACTGGGAGAGTCAGGACTTCTCTGAATCAAAAAGAGGCTTAGGGATTTCTTTCTTCTTCCTCAGCATAGGCCTTTGGCAATACCTTGTTGATGTGTTCTCAGAATCAAGCATGGCTCCTGATTCCCTGCCTCCAGCTCCTAGTAAGCCAGACAGATATTACAGGGTTCCTGACTCCCACAAATTTCTTTTCAAGAATCCTGCTGCTGATCCTGAGATGATCTCTTAGGGTTCCCAGGGTGTAAAGGCTTCTACAGCCAAATATCCTACCCCTTCTGATGGAGATTCCAGGGCGCTGGATAGATGGGGTAAGAAGGTTTATACGTCTGCAACCTTGGCAATCAGGGCTTTAAACTGCCAGTTTCATATGCTTAAATATCAACAGCATGTTATGGGTTTACTGAAACAGAAAATGTAAATTTCTGATTGTGTGGAAAATAGAGCTACAGGATTTATTGCATTCAGTAGAACAGGTTGGAAAGCATACTTTGCAATGTGGTTTTGATTCCTTGGAGGCCTCTTGTAGGGCCACCGTTACTGGATCTGTGATTAGAAGGCATGCCTGGCTCAAGGAGCAAAATCTGCCTGGTCAGGTTAAAGCTAAATTGTTGGATGCCCCTTTGCAGCATGATACTCTGTTTGGTAATAAGGCAGAGGACGTTTTAAAGAAAATGGAAGACAAAGCTAAATCTATGCAAACTGTAAAAGATTTCTTGCAAGTGCAGCCACCCAGGTTCAGTAGACACTGGCCTACTAAAAATTGGTCCTTTCCTTTGTCCAACAGAGCCAATCAGGGCAAATCCAGGCGCTCAAAAGGCTCCAGATATCAATCACAGGATTCTTACAGGTCAAAGCAATGGGGTGCCTCCACCTCCAAATCTGGAGGAAACAAAGCACAACCCTACAGTAAGCAGTCTCAGACTTTCCTCTACCATCACCAAGCACTTATCTTTTGGTAGTCCCCCTTGGGGGGAAAACTAGCACTACTTGCTCAAAATTGGCAGGTAATTACCCAAGATAAGTGGGTATTAAACATAGTATCCCAGGGGTACAGATTTCATTTCCATACTTTGCCAATTCCAAACAGATGGCCGGATCTGCCACAAAATCAGTGGGCAGAGGCCCAGAAACAAGTCATGCCCCTCATGGATATGGGGGCTATTCAGCCGGTACCAGGAAAAGGAAAAAGGACAAGGTTTTTATTCAAGACTTTTCCTGGTACCCAGAAAAGACGATTCATGGCGCCCAATGCTGGGCTTATTGATTCTGAGCACGTTCCTGGACATTCCAAAATTCAAAATGCTGACTTTACAACAGCTACTGCCTATGCTAGGCAAGAATGCTTGGTTAGTAACTCCAGACTTAAAAGAGGCATACCTGCATATCCCAATAAGGGAATCATGCAGAAGATACCCCCGCTTCAAAGCAGGTTTTTTGCATTACCAATTCTCTGCACTGCCCTTTGGCTTATCTACTGCCCCCAGGGTTTTTACAAAGGGCCTGGCACCAGTAATTGCATTCTGCAGACAAAGAAGCATTCAAATGTATCCTTATCTGGACGACTGTCTCATTCAAGCAGAGGACAAGGACACTCTTCTTCAACATCTGGCATTTGTAAAAAGGCTTCTAGCATGCCTAGGGTACACCATAAATGAAAAGAAATCACAACTTGTACCCTCTCAAATAATTACATTCCTGGGTGCAAGCTTGAATACAACTGCCCAGATGGCTTACCTCACACCAGACAAACAAAGGCAACTGACAACATACTTCAAACAAATGGCAACAAGAACCCAGCTATCTGCAAGACAAATTCTGCAGGCTTTGGGGTTCATGGCATCCTGCATTCTACTAATTCCATATGCGAGACTGCATATGAGGAAACTTCAGTGGTACCTAAAACGTTTATGGAGTCAGCATTGTCACAGCCTAGAAACAATGATTCCTCTCATTCCCTGCCTACAACAGGAGTTTCTTTGGTGGGCAGAGACATGTCACCAAAACAAGGGACTGTCATTCACTCTACCCCTGCCACCCAAACCCTAACTACAGACGCATCAGACTATGCTTGGGGGGCCCACCTGGCAGGGAGATGCATTCAGGGCAAATGGAGCCCAAACCAAATGCATCTGCATATCAACCAGAAAGAAATGCTAGCTGTTCATAATGCTCTGACAGCCTTCAAGGACTTGCTTCATCCAGGACAACTACTGATAAAGGCGGACAACACCACAGTTATGTGGTACATAAACAAGCAGGGGGGTACACATTCCTGCCCTCTTTGCAGACTAGCCGTGGCCTTGTGGAACACAGCCCTGACTTACCAAATACATCTCCAAGCTCAATTCCTGCCAGGAAAGCAAAATACTCTGGCCAGATGACCTAAGCAGAAATCTTATGGACCCGCATGAATGGAAACTGGATCCACAAATCTTCAGCATCTTAACACAGAAATGGGGGAGCCCAGACATAGATCTATTCACCTCTCCCCAAAATTATCAGTTGGACAAATTCTGCACAAGAGCTCATCACAAAAAAGCATGGAAAGTAGATGCTCTATCCTTCAGCTGGAAAAAAACTATCAGTTTATGCCTTTCCCCCTCTGCCTCTTTTCTCCAAGGTCTTACTAAAAGTCAGACAGGAAAAAACAAAAATGATCCTAATTGCTCCGGACTGGCCTTGCCAGCACTGGTACCCGCTTCTAAGGAACATGTCACATCTTCCTCCATGGTACTTACCTCATATACCTCATCTACTGTCTCAGCAGAACTATCAAATTCTGCACACTCAGCTCCAAACTCTGAATCTTGCAGCATGGCTAATCAACTAATTATTCAAACCACACCTCTCGGTAAATCTGTGATGGATGTTATTTTGGAAGCCAGAAGGCCTAGTACTAGAAAATCTTATGCTGATAAATGGAAGAGATTTTGTGCTTGGAACCAAGCACAAGGAATAGACACAGCAAAGACCAATATTCCACAGATTTTACAATATTTAACTGAGATGCTTGACAAGGGCCCATCTTTTTCTTCAATAAAAATCCATACGTCTGCCATCTCGGCTCATTAAAACACAGAGCCTCCCCTCTTTTCTCATCCACTGCTTAAGCAGTATCTTAAAGGGGCCAAAAATTTAAGGCCTCCCAGAAGAGTACCAACTCCTGCATGGGACCTTAATTTTGTACTGGAAAAACTCACCCTGCCTCCTTTTGAACCAGAAGCTACTGCGATATAAAATTTCTATCTTGGAAAACAGCCTTTCTTTTGGCAGTCACTTTAGCAAGAAGGGTTTCAGAAGTACAGGCTCTCATGGCAGTGGAGCCTTTCATTATATTTTACCTGGACAGGGTGTCCCTCAGGTCCAATCCTTCTTTTATGCCAAAGGTGGTATCCATTGTGGCTCTTAACCAGACCATTCACCTGCCAACATTTTACCCAAATCCGCAGAACAAGGGGGAGCGGATTCTGCATTTATTGGATGTACACAGACAACTAAGATTCTACTTAAACAGGACCAAATTTCTACGAAAGTCTAAGCAACTACTGGTAGCATTTGCTGCAAGATCAGAGGGGAAGGCTATATCAAAGCAGACTATTTTTAAATGGATAAGCCACTGCATTCGTTTCTGCTATTTGCACCATGGTAAACCTGTGCCCAAGGGGATTCATAGGTAGGTAGTAGGCTATTGGCTCTAGGGCTTATACAAGCCTAGCCAAAAAGGTACCCTGACTTTCGCCACCCAAGAAAATTATTTTCCTGTGCCCCTGTCGAGCAGAACCACAGAAGTGATCCCTGGGGTGAATTTCCTATTACCCATCCAATCATCAAGATTTTTCTTGAAGAGTGCTAATGAGGAGAAATATACATCTTCAATCTGTAAAGCTCTTTCCAGTGGGGAGAATCAAACCTTGAACCTTATGGTTGAAAGGCATACACCTTAACCACTGTATCACTGGCCTTTCAGGTCAGATCACATTCCACCAGGGCTGCCTTTACTTCAGCAACTTTTCTCAGAGGGGTTCCAACCAAAGATATTCTAGAAGCTGCTACTTGGAGCTCTGTTCATACCTTTACAAAGCATTATCATTTACCTCTCTTCTCCAAATCCAGGGCAGGCTTTGCCACTGCAGTCCTGCAGGGCCTTATAGCCACTCCTAATGCTGTTTAGTTCCATCCTCCCATCCATAGCTTTATGATTCTACCCAAATGTAATGACTGCAGCAGTGAAATATGAAGAACATAGTAAAGTTGTGTACACTTACCATAAATGTAGATGTTCGAGTGTATTCACTTTTGCAGTCTGGGTTACCCACCCATCATCCCCCATTCTATACCTTTTCTTTCCTTCACTATACTCAAAAGCCTTTGTGGTGTATTTGCTTTTAGTTGAAGGTAAAGTTTGTTTCTAAAAATGCATTTATATGTTTACTGTTTACTTATATATATATATATATATATATATATATATATATATATTTTTTTTTTTTTGCTCCCCCATTTGGGGGGCACCTGACATCTGGGGCAAGAAAATCTGAATAAAATGGCATCGGCTGCATGTTTTATACCCCTGACGACCTGACGTCATGGAAGAGGAGACAGCAACCGATGCAAGACCCAAGACTTTGTTATTCAGGCCGACTGAGGGCAACCTGCCAGCAGATTACCCAAATGTAATGACTGCAACAGTGAATACACTCGAACATCTACATTTATGGTAAGTGTACACAACTGTACTTTCTTTTCTACCACCTTTTTCTGTCGTGTATATATATATATATATATATATATATATATATATATATATATACATTAATAGTTTTTTCTCTATTGTGCTTCTGTTTTTTGAAAGTTTTCAACTCCTATTCCCCCCTTAGGACTGTACGGCCCATTTAAATTAGAGGGCCGTAGGGCCCATTTAAGTTAGAGGGCCTTTCCTCCCTGTGTGTGTGTGACTGTTATAAAAAAAAAAACCTTTTCTTCTTCTTTACTCCTTTATTTTTAGCCTTTAACTATGTCTAAAGATAAGGATCATCGCCCTTCGGGCTTCAAAAATGCAACAGGTGTGCGCAGAAAATGTCTTTTACAGATAGCCACACCAGTTGTGTATATTGTCTGGGCGAAGCCCATTTACAGGAACCTTGCACCTTCTGTCATGCTTTTAGTACAAGAGTGTTAAACGAAAGGAAGAGAAAGCTTATTGACAGGAGTCTCATGACCAGTTCCTTCCAGGAACACCTGGAATTTGGTCAGGCAGCTCAAAAATCTTCAAAGAGAAAATCATCGGCCCTGACTTTGGAGCCAACCAAAAAGTCTAAAGCATCGGAACCAAGGAGTTCCAATTCCGACTGTGCTTCATCTTCGGTACAGTCTATTCCATCGGTTCCAAGACAGTCTTCAGTACCGAAGGTTTTGTCTGACATCGAGACTGTATCTCCTATTTTGAGATCTCCTATTTTGGAGAGAAGGAGGTCTCCTTCAGTCTCCACCAGATCCTCCAGGACTCTATCGGATGAGGACATTGAGAAGGTGGTGAAGAGGTTGCTTTCAGATCCAGCTCCTGCTAGAAAATTGACCCCTCCAAGACCCAAAGGTCTCAGAGCTATCCCCCGTACTGATCACTGTTCCTCCTCCCGACTGCTTCACTCTCAGAGCCTATTACATCAGGTTCCTCTGTCTTCGACCCTTCGGCTCTGGGGATTCAGCCTGTTTCCTCGGAGCCAATTACTCTATCCTTGATGGCTCAGTCTGGAGCCGAAGGTTCTGGGAGCAGATGCTCTCGTGTCGACTCCGAGGGGGACCATCACCCTGGGTTCGCTTCGCAAGCGGCCCTGCCTCTCGGAGCCTCAGCTTAACTCAGCTCGGCTCCCACTTCTGTTTTGGAGCCGTTCATTCTTGGTAGGAGTCTACCATCTGCCCCCTCGGAGTGGAGGTCTTCGGAGCGGGGGGGGGGAGGCTTTCGAAGCTATAGAGAAGGCTTTATCCTCTGCCAAAGCCATTCCTTTGGAACCTGTGTCCCACCAGCAGCAGACAGCAACCTCTCCCCCCCCCCGCCACCCCCACAGCATAAGGAACCAGAGGCCCAAGTAGCCCCCATTGGAGGTGCCCCCTCTTCCGAGACCTCCCTAGATTATCCTGCTGGAGAGCTCCCTCGGAAGAGGTTATGTAAGAGGAAACATGTCGACTCCCCTGAGTCTGTCACATCAGATACTGAATACAGAAAGCAAGACAGTTGAGGAGTTCCTTGATCCTCATTGCTCCTTACTGGCGTCGACAAGTTTGGTTTCCTTTCCTATGGCCCTACCTTTTGGAGGAACCATGGATTCTGGATCCATCTCCAGATCTCCTGATTCATCAGTCAGGACAGTTCCACCCCTCCATCCACACCCTCAAATTGACAGCATGGCTGCTCCAATTCCACGTATAGCCAGGTGCATTCCCTTATCTCCAACGGTCAAACACTTCCTAATCTCATCCCATAAACCTTCCACTCAGAAACTATATTCTAGCAAATGGAAACGGTTTTCCCTTTGGGCTACAAACCGGGGCTTAGATCCATATACAGCTCCTTTAGAATCCATTTTATCCTTCCTAACAATTTTTCACGAAGGAGCAGCAGCCGCTACTAGCTGCCATTTCCAATTTCCATTTTGGTTTCATGGGAAATCCAATCATGCAACACTCCCTCTGTAAAACTTCCTTAAAAGGAGTTCTTCTTCTTAGGCCCCCAATAAAACAACCTTTAGAACCTTGGGACTTAAATTTAGTCCTCTCATCTTTGATGTCTGCACCCTTTGAACCATCCTAGTCGTCAGACTTAAAATTGTTATAATGGAAAACCCTGTTCTTGGTAGCTATAACATCGGCTAGGAGAGTCTTGCAACTTCAAGCCTTAGCTATTCCATCTCCTTACATTATCTTTCACAAGGTTAGAGTCTCTCTTAGGACAAACCCTTCCTTTCTCCCTAAGGTATGCTCAGAACACAACCTGAATACTACCATTGAGCTACCTGTTTTTTTTCCAAACCATTCTAATAAATTAGAGTATAGACTTCACCAGCTAGATGTCCACAGGATACTCATATTCTATATACACAGGACCAAAGAATTCAGGAAATCTGATCAACTTTTTGTTTCCTTTTCTGATTAAAGAAAAGACTTACCTGTTTCAAAAATTACTCTTTCAAAATGGCTTTCGGGTTGCATATCCTTTGCTTATCAACAGGCTGGTAGACAGTTGCCATTAAAAGCTAAAGGTCATTTTACTAGGGTGTAGCTACTTCTTGCGCCTTTAGATCTAGGCTCCCAATTGATACTATTTGTGCAGCAGCTACTTGGGCAAGACCACATACGTTTGTCACTCATTACAAATTGGATTTGGCCTCCTGGGACAGGTCATCCTTTGGGTCCACTGTGCTGAAGAGTCTCTTTGCTTGAGCCACCTGGGATAAAGTTGCTAGGGACGCTGTCCCATCCAGCAAGAATTACGGTAAGATAGGACTACATAACATGAAGAAGTGATGTACTTACTATAACGTTCCATGTTTGTAGTCCATCTCGCCTATATTCTTGCGTCCCTCCCTCCAACCCCCTTCCCATTTCTGGGGGATCTAGTGGACCTTTTTTGAAGGCTGCCTGACTTTGCTCTTTATTGTCCACCTGGAATGGATTATGTTTCTAATCCCTTCTTATATTTTACAACTTTTTTTCTTGTTATTATTACCCGATAGGTATTTATTACTTTCTTACAAACTAGATCTGGGGAATTGCCGTGAGGCACCATGGGATAGGGGCTAGCCTCAAGCCAGTAAAAAGCTCTCAAGCTTTAGTATAGGCCGAGTCGGAGCCGAATATCGGCTCTGAACCCATCCAGCAAGAATATAGGCGAGATGGACTACAAACATGGAACGTTATGGTAAGTACATAACTTCTTTTTTGTGTGTGTTCCTGTTGTAACAGACTGCAGAACTCCTTGCCCTAATTTTGATTATTTACTCCTCACTCAGTTGTGTGCCATATAGGGATAGGTCCATAGTTATGACTGATAACCTAGCTGCCAGTGCTGTAAGAACTGGGTGAGGAGGAAGGGAGTGAGTAGCTGACTCTGCCCCACCCATCTTGGGTGGACAGAGTGATGGCTCCAGTTAGCTAGTCAGCAGCCTGCAATGACCAGGACTGGAAACATGAGCTTGGCAGTACCTGTCCGGTGATAGTAACCCTTGTAGTGTGTTGGTCAGGGCATGCAAACACAAGGACATAGATGTCCTTCCATTTCACTGTTGCAGTATTCATTACACTAGATCCCCTGCCAAGTACAGCCCGATGTCCAGCCAGTATACCAAAGCCTTTAGATTTCTTTAAGGTACGCTGTCCTTCACACGTATGCTCCTTGCATAGTGTATGGTGTAAAGGTGATGTGCCATTCTCAGAACTTCTTTGCCACCAGTCCGAACGCCATCTTTTGATCATCGTTCTTTGCCCATTCCATTGATGGTTCACCAAGCAATTTCAGATAAGTGCCCCATTGCTTTTTTTTTCTTTGTTGCTTGAGGAGTTTTATGTCATCCAAGAAGGGTAAATGCCAGTGTGGTGATAGATTCCCCATAAAGACCATCACAAGTAGTGCCTGTTTTGCCTCTGTGCTTCCCATGACCATATGTCCTGTTCAGTCTGTCAGGCCTTTGTTCCCAAGACCCTCCATAGTAGGCTTTCTTCTTTGGCATTGTATCCAGAGAATCAATCTCTTAAGCTCTTAGCTAAAGATGCTATGGAAGGAACTTCCCACCCTGAGGGGCAGCCATCCAGGAAGAAGAAGGCCAAGAAATCTAGGCCAGATTCCTCTGCTGTGCAGCCTCTGCAAGATGTCCCCTCAGAGGTGAGTGATAACCTGGAGATTCATCTGGTTTTATCATTGGATTCTTCAGCCATGACCGTGTTGAAGGCTAGTGGGGATCCAACCTGAGGCACATCCTTGGATGCCTTGCAGATATCCTCATCGGACATTCGGGGGGAACTGCAGCTGCTTATTTCTGAGGGGCCTGGGGGGGTGTTAGAAGAGATCCTTACTGCCATTATTTAATGCTGTCCTGGTTCAGAGCTTTCTACATTTCTTTAAGGCGGACATCTCTTTAAAGAAAAAGCAGAAAATTAAGCATATTGCTTCAATTCCTAATGAGCCACAAAGTGAATGTCAAAATTTCACTTGAGGAATCTTGCCTACTCCTGTCATATTCCCTTTTCTTTAGATTATGGGTTTGAGGAGGAGGCATCTACTAGTTCTGATGCTTCTTTTGAGGAAATTTCTTTTGGGGCCACAATCTCTAGGATGATGGAGTTTTTTAAATTGTATTGTGCAGATGGACTGTCCCAGCCCTTCTGCTGTACCTCCTGCTCTGGCTGTATTGTTGGATGCTTTTTCTAATACTTCTAAGGCTCCTGACTCCTATGCCCCTACTCCCAAGAAGCATGATAGGTTTTATAGGGTGCCTGTGGACTGTCAATTTTATTATAAGTGCCCTTCTGCTGACCCTTCGATGGTGTCTGTGGCTTTTAACAAGCCATCTCAGTTGCTGCCTTCTCCAAAGTTATTGCCTTTTGCCAAAGATAGCAAATTTATGGAAAGGTTGGGGGAAAAAGGTTTACACCTCTGCTACTTTAGCTTTTAGGGCTGGCAGTTATCAGGCCCCACATATCCAGGTTCATGTTGGCCCTCCTTTCTTAGGTCTGTCAGGTAATTTCTGATCTTCCAGACTCAAGGGAAGACTTCTGCCCTTTCCTTGTTAGAGACTTCCTCCAGGTGGCTTGTCATTCCATCAAGTGTAGTTATGCAGCAGATGCTTCCTCTATGGCTGTTGCCTTTGGGTCTGTGATGGGGAGGTATTCTTGGTTCTGGCTTCAAACTTTGCCTTATGATATTAAGAGCAAGTTGATGGATGCTCCTCTAGATAATAAACACTTGTTTGGCAAAGCTTCTGCTGATTTGTTTAAATCCCTTCAGGATAAGGGCAAGGCTTTACAGGAGATTAAACATGTTTTTGTTTCTCCTGTATGTAAGTTTCAGAGAAATTACCCCAATAAGCCAGCTTTTGTTTGTAGGCAAGCTCACCCTCCTCACAAGAGCAAGAAAGGTGGGAAGCAGGTGCCTCCTGCTAAAGCTACTCAGACTTCTGTGCCCCAGAAGTCTCCTTTTCTTGGTAAACCAGGTGCTGTCTGATTATTCTATTCTTCCCAGCCACATTCCTCTTTTCTCTTTACCTTTCTCTGTCTCCCAGTTTGTTTAAAGATTACTTAGGGCTCCTGGGTTCAATCCGTTATTTGCCAAAGGTATTTCATGGTCTGGAGATCTCTTCCCCTTTTATGGGAATTCCTCAGCCCCAACGTCAAGACAAATCTTTATTCAGCAAGCAATGCTTTTTGGTCCACACCCTTTTTCAATACTAAAACACATTAAATTCAACGCAGTAGGCTTTTAAAATATGAGCAAAACTATCACATGAATACTAAATACCTACTGAGTTGAATTTAATGTGTTTTAGTATTGAGAAAGGGTGTGGACCTGAAATCTCTGCTTGCTGAATAAAGATTTGTCTTGACTTTGGGATTTCTGTTATCTGTAGTTTTCACTCTGTATACATTAAGGATCCTCGGCTGTACTAATTCCTCAGTCCCCTCAGGAACAGCTGTCCTTCTTTCCAGGTGTGCTTCAGGATTTCGTGACTCAGGGTACTATTCAAGAAGTTCCAGTTTCCCAAAGGGGGAGGGGGGTTTACTCCAGAATGTTCCTAGTAACCAGGATAGAGGGCACTTGGAGACGTACCTCTCAACTGTACAGATTTTTGCATAATGTCCAGATTATTGCTTCATATTTTTGGTCTGTTTTTCATAAAATTGTGTTTTTTTTCTGGCAAATTAGTGGCAATTCGTTAGACTGAAGTTAGAAAATGATGTACATTTGAGTTTCAGACTTCATACCCTTCAGAAATTTCATGCTAATGCACAACCTGTTATTCTATCAACTTTCTAATGTTGTAAGAGCAATATGTAAAAATTGTCCCTGTTTTGGGGCCTTTGTACAGATTTCTTGCTCTAAGAGTTTGACAGGTATGTTTTGAGACCAACTTTAGACTTCTCTCATCTAAATACTTTTCTGAAGGTTCCCTCTTTTCAAACGTTCTCCCTTCAGACTTTGTTCCCTCATTTGCTTCCTTAGGATTACATGATGCCTCTGGATCTTAAGGGTGCTAATTTCCATAACTCAGTTCATCCCCTTTTCAGGAAGTTTTTACATTTCTCTGTTGCTTCCTGGCATTTTCAGTTCTCTGCTTTGCCCATTCCACTGCCCAAAGGGTGTTCACCAAATGCCTCGCTCCTGTGATTGCTTTTTGCAGGCTAAGTGGGATCCAAGTTTTGTTCTTACTTGGACGGCCTCCTGTTTCAGGCATCCTCTACAGAGACATTGTTGCAAAATATTCAATTTGCAATCTCCCTTCTGCAAGACCCTAGGGTTCACTAAAAATCTCAGTCTTTTCTGACTCCTTCACAGGGTTATGTCTTTCTGGGAAGGGAAGTAGGATCCAGACTGTTCTTACACTGGCACCCCTTCCTTCTCCCAAGGCCCTCTCATTTCCTTTTTTCAATTCCTTCTTCCACTGATCTCTATAACAGCAAGGGAAATTCTGAGAGCTCTGGGGTTCATGGCTTCCACTTTTTTTGTGCTCCCTTTTGCCAAACTCCACATGAGAAAACTTCAGTGGTTTCTAAAGTCAGTTTGGCTTCAGTATTCTCATCCCCTCAATTTCTTAGTTCCTGTTCTCCCTTGTCTCAAGCAGGAACTCCAGTGGTGGATTCAGCAACTGACTCTCAATCCAGGGCTCCCTTTTCATCTACCTCTTCCCTGTCAGAAGATATTCACAGATGCCTCAGACATGGGATGGGGAGCAGCTTCCAGCTACCTAAAAGTGAAGGGAGTCTGGTCACCTGTTCAACAGAAAGACCACATCAACGTCAAGGAGATTAGAGCTCTTTTGCTGACTCTTCAGGCATTTCATCCTCTTTTCTCCACAGGATCTCTCAAGCTGTTTACAGACAATACAGCAGTGATGTGGTATGTCAGCATATGGGGGCAAGGTCTTATCTTCTTTGCCAATTGTCACTCCAAGTGTGGGAGCTAGCTATCCGGTTCCAAGTGACTCTTCAGGCAGTGTACATTCCTTTGTGGCAGACTGAGCAGGCCCATAACTCAATTCTTTGGATGGATGCTTCACAGTGATGTGTTTCTGGACATTGTTCACCAGTGGGGGTACTTCTTAAATGGATCTTTTTGCCTCCCCTCTGAACAGACAACTTCCTCTATTTTCTGCCAGAGTCCCAGGTCTTCTGGTTTGGAAGGTGGACATCCTCTCTTTTTCCTGGAAGGGGATGTTTCTTTATGCTTTCCCTTCCCTTCCCCATTCCAAAAATCCTGTTCAAAATACAACAGGATGCTCCCAAAAATCATGTTGGTGACTCCCTTTTGGCTGAGACAGCATTGGTTCCCTCTTGCTGCATTTAGCCAAAGGCAGTCAACGCAAGTTACCTCACAGGGCGGATCTAACTCACACAGGATAAGGGATCTGTCATCCATCAAGCAGCAAGACAGCAAAACGGACCAAATTGATGGTTAACAGAGCCTCTGTGAAGAAAAACAGCAACCAAATAAAACACCAGATTCTGAAATGCCTAATATTGTCTTTAATTAATGCAAAGTTTTTGGACTATCACCCTTCCTCAGTGAGAAAAAATAACGTTATGGAAGAGGTTTTCTGTTCTGTGGATGTTCCTTTGTTTTTTTCTTACCTGTGTGAATTGCTCAATACTGGGTTGGCTTATTATTATGTTAACTTATCAGCTATTTCTGCTTGTCTGCCTTTATTATCTCCTTTAGCTTCTAGATTTGAAGCTAAACAATTCCTTAAAGTGATCCTTCATATTAGGCCTCCCAAGAAACATGTTCCTCTCCCTGGGATCTTAATTTTGTTCTAGAAAAATTAGCTCCTTTTGAGCCTGCAGCCACTGCTTCTTTGCAACACTGCTGTTGGAAAACTGTACTTTTGTTAGCCTTTACATCTGCCATACTGGTGTCTGAGCTTCAAGCCCATATGGCTTGTCCTTTTTTTTTTGGTGTTTCATAAGGACAGGGTGTCCTTTTGTACTAGTCCTTTTTGCCCAAGGTGGTGAATGAGTTGTCCCTGAATCAGTCTATTCATTTGCCCACTTTTTTCTCTTCTCCGCAATCTGCTAGTGAGGAGGTGCTGCACATATTGGATGTGCATAGACAACTCAGACTGTTAATAAATCTTTTCAGATCTTTGTTTCATTTTATTCTAGGTCCTTTGGATTGGCTGTGTCCAAACAAACTATTTCTTCCTGGATTTCTAAAGCCATTTGTTTTTGTTATTCCTTTCATGGTAAGAGCCTTCCTTCTTCTGTTATGGTTCATTTTATTAGAGCTGTGGCTTCTTCTGGTGGTTTTTTTCAAGGGTTTGGATACTAATTCTGTTCTTGAGGTAGCTACCTGGACTTATGTGCTTACATTTAACAAGCACTACAAGCTGGATGGAATTTCTAGATATAGAGCTTTTTTGCTAGAGCCATCGTTTTGTGGCTTCCTAGAGAGCTCTGTGCTGGTTCTTTCTCTTCCCTGTCTGCTTCCTGAGTTTTGGCAGTAATGTTTACTGCAGAAGTGATATGGAAGGACATAGTATACGTGTGTAAAATCTTACCATAGTGGTAAATGTCATTCTCTTCACTGTTGTAGTGTTCACTCCATCCCTCCCCCAGTCCATTCCTCTTTTGGGTGTACTGATCACCTTTCATTTCCTTGGACTGGTGTTCATACTGTGGCTGTCAGTTCTGAGGATACTACATCTGGACATCACCTTTATGCTCTATGCTATGCAAGGAGCATACGTGTGATGTACGGTATACCTTAAAGCAACCTAAAGGCTTAGATATACTGGCCGGATGTCAGGCCGCCCTTGGCAGCGGATCCCTAGTGTAAGAATACTGCAATAGTGAAGAGAAGGACATCTACCATTATGGTAAGATTTTAAACAACTGTACTTTCTGCAGTGATGCAAGTGCCTATCAGCCACCAATGAGGGGTGGTAACAGCTTTAATAGAAAATGCTGTAATTGCCAGGATGCTGGAGAGGACACCGACCACCTCTATGTCTTCTGGTCGGTTGCACTTCCAGTGTGGAAATGAATGGATTCAAGACACGTTTGGGAAGGCATAATGGTTGGATAGCATGGAAGCAAGAAAGACAGAGAGACAAAAAAACTTACTCCAGTGTTAGTTATTTTGTTGTTTGCTTATTGTTTTAAACACCTTTATTAAATCACAATTTGCATAAGGACATAGGCATTAATAGAAAAGAAAAGAAAAACCATAATGACATTTTTATTACTGTCCTGCAGGTATACATGTTTTCTTTTTAACAGTTATCATTCATGTAAACATTACATACATTACTCAGTTCCGGTTTTCCCTTAAACCTCACTCCTCTTCCTGAACATTTTTTGTAGATGTATTGTTCCTGTAAGTTCTATTTATTTACATGTAATTTGCTACTTCCCTTTTCTAAAGATCCTACCTGCAGTTCTTTTATGTCCTTTACAATATTTAGTACATCAGTCACAGTTGTTTTAAGTTTTGATTACCATTTTCTAGAAATTACTTTTTTGGCAGCTAAAATCCTAAATTTTAGTAAGACCTTACTGTGTTTTGGCAATTTAAATCCTATATCCCAGCTCAGAAAAACATTTGCTTTCCCAGTATTTCTGACAAAGTTCTTTGTAGGGGAGGTTTGAAATTTTTTAACTCGTTACACTCCCAAAAGACTTGTTCCCATCATACCTCCAGCTTTTACTATCTATATGAGTAAAAATTCTCTGAAGCCTGCTTTGGGTATAAAAACATCTATGCAAACATTTTCCAAGCTAAAATCCTAAATGTTCTGGATTTTTTTGCATACTTGAGAGCCAAACAGATGTCCTCCCATTATTCTTTTTAAACTGACTTTCCAGACTCTTTTTCCCATTTTTTTCTAAACTCTGATTGATTTTTGTATAGTCGTCGTGCAGTATTTATATACCCTAATAATCTTTTTTTAAGTAGCTGCTTCTGTTCTAGACTCAACTAAAGTGAGCTGGTCTTTCACTTAGCACTCCAAAATTGCTTTCTGTTTCCCTATACTTTATCAGTCTCTGGTAGGGAAGGTAGTCTCTTAACCTGCAGTCCAAAATTCTGTTTGGTCTCATCCCACTCTATTGACTTTCCCCCTCTAGTTATTTGCTCCCAATATTTGCCAAGTTTCTCCAGTAAATTTCAGCCCTTTTGCCATGTTTTCCGATAAATTTCAACCACTTCTTGCCTGTTTTCTGTACGTCTGCTTGCAGTCATCCCTATTGACAAAAGCTACTTTATGAATCCTGTTCTGTGTGGATACTGTTATTCTCCTTATGCACCTACATACAAAATCCTTTTTTCTCCTTATTTCTTGAACTTCTTTTCGGTATCATTATCATTCCTTTCCACTTTGATGTATAACTTGAGTTGTTTGTGTGAGCTTTACCAGGTAAACCTAATCTACCTTGTTTTATTGGGAAAATCAACTGATCCCACTTGACTCTTGGCTTTCTCCCTTCCCGGATTCCTTCAGCTGTTTATTGTTCATCCACAACTTTTCCTTCAGTTGATTAAAATATGCCTGAACTGTATATAAAACTAAATGAACTAAAAACATAGCATACTATATATATCCAAAATCAAGAAATTCCAGTTTCATAGTGTCATTTGTTTGTTTTTTTCTGTCTGGGTCGAAAGGCTCATAACCTTAAAATTATATACAGTGAGATATAAAAAGTGTACACACCCCTGTTAAAATGCCAGGTTTTTGTAGTTTTTGTGATATAAATAAATGAGACTCCAATAAATAATTTCAAAACTTTTCCCACCTTTAATCTGACCTATATTACAATTCAATTGAAAAACAAATCTGTTAAGGGAAAAAGCATAAAAAGTAAAACACTTGCAATAAGCTGGTTGCATAAGTGTGCACACCCTTAAACTAATATTTTGTTGAAGCACATTTCAGTTACAGCATTCAGTTTTCTTGAGTAGGAGTCTATCAGCATGGCACATCTTGACTTCACAGTACTTGCCCACTCTTCCTTGCAAAACCACTCCAAATCTGTCAGATTGCAAGGGCATCTCTTGTGCACAGCCCTCTTCAGGTCACCCCACAGATTTTCAATTGGATTTAGGTCTCTGCTCTGGCTGGGCCATTCCAAAAGTTTAATTTTCTTCTGGTGAAGCCATTCTTTTGTTGATTTGGATGTATGCTTGCGGTCGTTGTGTTGAAAGGTGACATTCCTCTTCATCTTTAGTTTTCTAGCAGACCCCTGAAAGTTTTGGGCCAAAAGTGACTGGTATTTGGAACTGTTTATAATTCCATCCACCTTGACTAAAGCCCCAGTTCCAGATGAAGAAAAGCAACTCCAAAACATGATACTGCCACCACTATGCTTCACCGTGGATATGGTGTTCTTTTGGTGATGCGAAGTGTTGTTTTTATGCCAAACGTACCTTTTGGAATTGTGGCCAAAAAGTTCAACCTTGGTTTCATCAGATAACACATTTTCCCACATGCTTTTGGGAGACTTGATGTATTGTTTTGCAAATTTTAGCCGAACCTGGATGTTTTTTCTGTGTAAGAAATGGCTTCCATCTTGCAACCCTACCCCATAGTCAAGACATATGGAGAATACAGGAGATTGTTGTCACATGTAGTACACAACCAGTACTTGCCAGAATTCCTGCAGCTCCTTCAGTGTTGATGTAGGTCTCTTGGTAACCTCCCTGACCAGTTTTCATCTTGTCTTTTCATCAATTTTGGAGGGACGTCCCGTTCTTTATAATGTCCCTGTTGTGCCATATTTTGTCTTTTTGATGACTGTCTTCACTGAGTTCCATGGTATATCCAATGCTGTGGAATTTTTTTTGTACACCTCTCCTGACTGATATCTTTCAACAATGAGATCCCTTTGATGCTTTGTTAAGCTATCTGCGAACCATGGCTTTTTCTGTAGCAGACAACTGAGTAAATGTCAGGAAGATCCTACTAGGACAGCTAAACTTTATTTGGGGTTAATCAAAGTCTCTCTAATTGATGGCAGGTGTGTAATCAAGAAGACTGAATGTTGTAATTAAATCAAAAGGTGCTTCAACAAAAAATATTAGTTTAAGGGTGTGCACACTCATGCGACCAGCTTATTGTACATTTTTTATTTTTTATATTTTTTTCCCCTAACAGATTTGTTTTTCAATTGAATTGTAAAGGTTATAGGTCACATTAAAGGTGGGAAAAGTTTTGAAATGATTTATTGTGGTCTCATTTTTTTATATCACAAAAACCTGGCATTTTAACAGGGGTGTGTACACTTTTTGTATCCACCATGGAAGAGACGTTGAGACTGACCCCCTGAATTAGAGTTAGGTTCTGAGATTTCTGTTGTGATGACCAAAAAAATTTTAGCAGCTTGGTAAACTGGATTAGTGGAGGACCTCTCCATTCACAGTTTAATTCAACAAAAAAGAGATACAGTAATTTACAGATAGCAGTAATGCAGAAGCACCAATGTTGTGTCTTTCGGCTTTTCCTGGTTAGGGGTCGCCACAGCGGAACTCCGGTCCGCTATTGATTGGCAGTAGATTTTTACATGCTGAGTTGCCAGCCCTGACGCGCAACCTTCAACAAAGGTACGCCCATTCAAGCATGACTCCACACAGAAGACACTTTAGCTGAGAATCGAACAGGACAACGTCTCTACTGGGAGGCGACAACGCTACCGCAGCACCACCACCGCAATGCAGAAGCACCAATACAAGATTAAAAAAATGGATAGGTTTATATATAACAGTGCTTAAAACTGCTCATGACAAGTATGTTATAGGAAATGTGGTCTTGTAGATTTAGACAAAGAAAATCAGGAAATTGGATATTTAAGTTACAAATCCAGTACATCTGCATTCTACTTGCTGTGGTAGATGTACTGTGAAGTTGGTAACTGGACAAAGAAAGGGTAGGCAGCTGATAAAGGTTGCTTGTTACAGAGCTCCAGCTCGATGGGCCTTGGTAGGAGAAAGGTCTGTCACTATGTACACGTGAATAAAGTGGAATGGTAAGTAACAATGGAGGACTGTGTTACTTGGGGCAATCACTTCAGGCAGGAGATTTATAATCTTCAGGACTTAAGAGGCTGACTTGGTGTTCTTAAGAATGTTTGCGCTGAAAGAATCATATAGACTGCGTCACAAGGCAGAGCCAGAGACTACACTTAAGCAGTTAATCACCATGTTTTGTGAAACTGTAAACTGGAAAAAGTACTTCGTACTGTTGTGTTTTCCACAGTCAGCTAAAGTGCCATTTACTGTGATTTTAAGGTAAGGAATACATTTTTATTCAAGTCATGTTTGTAAAAGCAGAAAAGGTAACATTTTATACTCAGTACTTTTTAAGCTAAATGCAGCGTATTCTAACATTGAGATGCAGGCTGGCAACTTTGTGAGTGATGCTTATGTATTGTTAAGGAGTTAGTGACTTGCTGTTTGGGCTTTTTTGTAGTGCATCAGTTACTGACAGGGACTACTTTGTCCCTAGTATGTATGAGGATGTGTACATACTGCATAGCTTCTCAGAGTAGACTTGGAACTTTAACTTTTTTGATTGGAGTTTTGAGGTAGTCATCTATTGTATCTGTGGAGCATCTTTGCTCTGGACTGTGTCTAGCTGTTCTTGTCTGAATAGTTAAGCTGTATAAGCAGAAATGCAGCTAGGGTAGGACAAAGGGGGCAGCCACCTCAAGTGCAAGGTGTTAGGGAGCATGATCAGAAGATTTGTTTAATTTTTTTTTATCTTCATGTAAGCCTTGTCTTTGGGAGAGAAAGAAGGCGCTCCAAAGTAGAGAGTAGTCTTTCACAAGCCAATGTTGAGGGGCACCAGTTCAGTGGGGACACCAGGCACCAAATGAGGCAGCATTGGCACTGTATGTGAAGAACTCCTTAATGATGCTCCAAGAGAAATCCATGTTCCTCATGATTTATGGTCAGTTTTGTCTGCAGAAGGCTTCCTTTCAGTAGTATTAATGTTAGTAACTTTTTTGGAGAGTACTTATTACAATCCTTTACACCACTTGCTTCTGCATGGAATGAGGCTCTCTTTTCCCGTGCACTTAACCTACAGAAGAATTTTGACATAGTTTGTGCAGGATTTTGGACATCACTTTAGTGTAGCCTACAAGAGTAGATTTTCTGAGTGTTATAAATTGCGTGGTATGTGTATTAGTAGTGCAGTTTCAGTCATCATTTGAATTTGTGATCAGTCACATTAGAAAAATGGGTTACAGACACCTTTTCTGAAACTGTGCACTTTTATTTATGTAGCTTGTCAGAGGTTTGTACAGTTTTACACCACTTTATAAGTACTCTTTATTTAAAACTGAAGTTTGACGTTAAAGTCTACCTTGTAATAATCTGGTTGTATAGTTTTGAAGTGGATGCTACTTTGGAGAGTATACGTGCAATGTAATAGTTCTGCATGATTGAGGACATTTATTTTCAGTTCTCCCTAATCCACTTTTGTTTTGTTTGTTTATGTATAAAAGCTTGTTTTGTTGATGTGGGTTAGCCCTACATGGATCATTTTCAGAGGAGACCCAAGATACATAAATTAAGGACCGAAATATGATAGAACAGCACATAATGCAAACAATATTGCCCAACAGGTTGGGCATTTGCAGGCAAATAATGGACTATGCAATGCAGTTGTGTGGCTCCAGGCTGCTGATAGAGGACATCCTCACCCCAGAAAGTTCATTATTTCCCTTTAATGCTCTACCTAGAGGGCGTTATTGCAAACAGTGAATGGGTCATCTGTTAAGTTGTTTTTTATTACACTGTATTATTTTTTATAGTTTTGATGTAAAATAGTTCCTATTCCTAATGCTTGAAAGTTGGAATAGGATATATCATTGTGCCTAAAAGAAGACTCTAGAATATAAAAATTATGTGACCATTAAAGTGTAAAATCTACTCAACGCACGTGTCTGCACAGGACACACACACACACACACACACACACACACACACACACACACACACACACACACACACACACACACACACACACACACACACTTTCATGCTGGTAACTTGTTCATCCTTGGCTGGTCCAGTTGCAATGAGAGAGATGAGCACACAGAGTTAACAATAGTTGTGGAGTCCATGTCCTTGTATATTTGATGGCATCCACTTCTGTTAGTTCTGTCTCAAACTTGCTAGCCATGGCTTGAAAAAAAAAAAAAAGCACAGAAAAGTGCAAGCAGAACTTGTCAGCCATCTTCAGCCTGTACTTTTCCAGTCTGGTTCTATGTTTGAAAGTCACAGTGAGTTTCAAGAAAATGTTTTTGTCACAGCACATGGATATTGTGCCATATATAGACGAGCTTGTTTTCTCTGGGCTGTTGGTATATTAAGTTATCAGCTTTAAAACATTAACTAGCCAGTGTTTTTTTCTAATTCTGCAAGCCCATTTTTTTTAAGTATCATTTGCATACAGTACATTTAGGACATTTAAAATGCATGCCGATTATATACAAAGATCAAGGAAAATGTGAAATTAGACAAGTAACTTGAGTATACCTTTAGTGTATTATGGGGTAAAAGGAAGCTAAAGTTTGTCCTGGCTAACAGCTAGCATTTTATTTTTATTTATTTAACATTTGGGTACTTGCATATTATTGCAACCAGATTTACGCGGTTGCGAAATTCACATGCTGCAATGAAAACCAGTGCAGGAAACACCATAAGGTGTTATTTTACTCCCTTACTGATGAAAAATCAGTTTGGATTACATTCAGGATGAGAAATGATCGTGCGAGTTTTTTTCCTGTTTTGTGTGCATTACACACACACATGCTTCAATTGGCAAGGGCTGCTGTGTTACTGAGGGAAGGAGTAGTTTAACTGGGAGCAAAGGAATGCTGAGAAGAAAAACACAGACACGTGAAAATGATTCAAACTGTTATTCCAATTCTTTAGGACTGCCCCAAAAACTTTACATTACAAATTGTTCCTGTTCCTAAAAGTAATGTAAAGTTCTGGGGCAGTATTAAGGAATTAGAATAACATTTGAATTATAAGTAGGTCGGCCCTATCATTACTCATGGTTGGTATTTCTTCAGGACAAGGATATCAGTAATTGCCTGTTCAGCTTCACTTTGCTGTTTAGGGAAAACTGAAAATGTATTTAATTCATTGTCCAAACTGTGATATTAGACACTCATGAAGTGATATTCGGCACACTTAAGAACCCAACTGACAGGACGATAGCAGCCATTATACCTCAAGCGTGCGACTGCAATGCACGCAAGGCAGGGAGAGGGTTTCTCAATTTGTCCCTGTTCCTAAAAGTAATGTAAAGTTTTTGGGCAGTTGTAAGGAAGTAGAATAACAGTTTGAAGTATTTCATGCACTTGTATCTGTGGGGGTATGCTCATTTCGCAACCACGAAAATCTGGTTGTGATAATACGCAAGTACCAGCATTTGTTTACTGGGAAAGTCCAACTTGGAACAAAGTCCATTTTCAGCGGAGGCCCGGGGAGAAATGCTCCAGACACATGTCTTTGTAATGTGGGAGGAAACCGGAGCACCCGGAGGACATGCAGACTCCGTACAGAAGGCACCCCAGCAGAGAATCGAACTGGAGAACCTCTTGCTGTGAGGCAGCAACACAACCGCTGCACCACTTCGCTGTCCAAGCATAAGGTAAGAACTAATCCTGAATGGAATACCAGTCTACCCCATAAAACATACATGCATATATCTGTAACACACTTTGGGGCAGTTTGAACATTGCTGTATCATAAGTAAATATTTACTGTGATCTTAATGATAAAAAAGTTTGCACTATAGTAGCCGCTCAGGGTCATCTGTGATATGCAACAAAACAAGCCCATATCTCTGAAACTGTATTAAGTCTGCTAAAAGAACTTTAGAAAATACTGAATAGCACTCAGTCACAGTTTGCAGGTGATCCCAGGGACAAAGATGTCTACACTTCCCCACACTGTGAGTATATTTTTCAGCTCAAATTCTTGTTTTTGATAGACTACACACTGAAAATACAGAAGTGATGACTAGACCACAAAGATTTTGGTGTATAAAAAATGATGTATCTATTCAAGATGAGTGTTTTCCTTAATCATTGCCAAGTACTATTAAGATGGGAAGATAGAGCAGCAGAGGCTAAAACACTGGCTGTAAGAGCAGCAGAGGCTAAAACACTGGCTGTAAAAGCAGAAGTCAGCAAATTATTTTTCTACAGCTGTGGTGATAGAGGAATGCCATGCCCCAGTAGCTGATGGCAGTTTATTGTATGGCTGGATTTAAACAGCACAGGGCAGGCATAAACATGTGCCAGAGATTATATGGTCACTGGATGTGTTTTGTTAAGACAGGTTAAATAGGCAGACTGGCCTGATCTGGTTAGCCTTATCTACTGACAGGATCTGTATATCCTACAGTTTCTTTGTGGAAACTGAATTTAGTCAGCAGTTCATGTGGGACTCCCTGCCACCTGGTGATAACACTTCATTGTAGAAATTTTATGTAGCTGTTTTTCTGAGGTCTCAAATATTGTTGACAGTATCTGTTATCACTGCCATCATTGTTTAAGGGATAAGGCCATGGGCTTGTTCCTTTCTGACTTTGTATCTTTTGACCGCTTCTGTGGCACATGTAGGCAGCTTATGCTTTTCCTACTTGTCAGTGATTGTATTCTTTTAAGATGGCGCAGCAGAAAATGTTGAATATTCCGTAGACTTTCATGTCACAGTAGTTTTATTTATGGAATATTCAGGCACATACCATTAAGAATGATTAGATGCACAAACTCTAAATGTCTTAAATACAGAATTTTGGATAAAGGCTCTGAAAATGGATGCTTTTTAAATGCTAATACTGTTGATTTAAAAACCTGTAAAACTAAGAGAATTTGAAGTAACCCATTTTCTATAGTAGAAGAAGTTTAACTGTGATGTTTACTATTATTTACCATCTATAATCTAGCACTTTTTCTGAAAAAGTAATTGATTCTAAGAGAGAAAAAGATGAGCTTAAGTAAGGGAAGTGGAGTGATCTTTTCAAGTCTTTATTGAACATAGGCTGCCTGCCAGTTAGGACAGTCTCGCATAAACTAATGTAGTTTAAAGTATATTCAAAACACAATTCTGTGGATATGTCAAGAAAATGAAAGTTTCATCCTGTATCTATCCATGCTCAGGAGTCGTATAGGTCTCCTATAACACTCCCCTGCAAAGCCGCCGCAGTCCATGGCATTTACTAGGCGAGTATGGAAACAGCAGTATGCCTTCTTCCATATCTTACACACTGCACACATACCTAGAAGTTATTTGCCAAACATCCTACGGCTTTGGGAAGTGGGTGGAAATCAGATTACCTGGAGAAGGCCAACACCAAAAGAGGGGAGGATATGCAGACTCTGTACGACAGGTACTGCAGCTGACAATTGAACTGGCGATCCTCTTACTGTGAGGTGAAAATGCTACCCATACTGTCACATTCTATAGAGCTAGATTTAAATCTTAACAATGACTACATGAGTTATGTGCCCGTAAGTAACAAGCCTTTTAATTAAAACAAATCACTTCCTTCGATCATACATCCGCGGTGGTGGTGCTGTGGTAGCGTTGTCGCCATACAGCACTACGTTGTGCCGTTTGATTCTTAGCTAGAGCGTCTTCTGTGTGGAGACATGCGTGAAAGGGCGTACTTTCATTGAAGGCTATGCATCAGGGCTGGCAACTCTGTACGTAAAAATCTACTGCCAACCATTGGCGGACCGGAGTTCCGCTGTTACGACCCCTAACTGGGAAAAAACGAAAGACTTCCTTCGGTCATGCAAACGTCTTTAGAGCATTTTATCTTGTTAACAAAGACAGTACTATAAAACAGGATTTATTATACCGGTGGGGGGCTGGAGTCAGAAATAAAACTCCCACAATTTATTTTGTGACTAAAACAGGACTTTGTGTAAAACTATTTGTTGTATGATAGGAATTTAATTTTTGTTGAACTGTCATGAGAATTCTGTTAGTTGGAATGAACTAGTTCTTAAATCTGTAATGTAACTTTTGTCATTTTAATGTTTACTCTAAATATTTGTGAGAAAATGTTTGTAAATTGTGTTCAGGGGCTGCAGTAAGTGTAATGTGGTGAATGTCAGTGTTTCAAGGTGAAATCATTACCTTTTTTGATACTTCAGTTTTACCTGGAGTTCAGGTTTTCTTCTCTGCTTTACAGTGAAACAACTTACCAGTTCCGTAGTTCTTCCTTCTTCTGGCCACAAAAAGAAAATTTCCAGACAGCTTTTGCCCTGTCAGCAGGCTACCACTATGCCTCAGCCACAGATAGTTGATTCTACAGTGGCCGGCCATTCCTGGTTCAACGGGCTAATTGTCATCCTTGGTTTCCTCCTGTGTAATCCCTTTAGCCACCATGGACCAGGGATTAGTAATGTCCAGTGCAGCTGTTGGAGTGTCAGGTGGGCATGGGAAAACTACTGTTGCCAGTCTCATAGGAAGGAGCGGAGAGAGATTCTCTGCTTAGACAGAATTGAATGCCTATTATCTGGGGTAATGGGAGTTAGTCTGCTTTTGTGGAGATTTCTGTAAAAAAAAAAAAAAAAAAAAAAAAAAGCAGAAAGTTGAAACATTTAACTTCTACTGTTTCAGTTATGTTAGACAGGGATATCTTATTAGGCTTAACTTGGGTCTTAGTTATGGCTCTTAACCCTTCTCATTCTTTATTCACTGGTAAGATAAAGGGGAATTCTTCATTTTCTGAAAATTCCCACTGTAATAAACAGGGACACAATTGTGAAGGAACAATTTCTGATTTTCTCCTCTGGTAACTGCTTCTGATTCTGAGGAGAGTAGTTCTTCTGATCATCCCTTGGAAGAGTTTTCTTTGTCTGAAATCATATTTAGGATGAACTAGTTGATTCAGTGGAAGCATAATTAACTTACAGCTACTTTTGCTAAAGTGATTTATTACAGTTGGAATTTCCTCCATGTATTTCTGTTCCTGTTCCTTGACAGACAGCCAGCCAGCCAACCTGCAAACACCTAAGAAGGCAAGTAGATTGTATAAAGTTTGTCAGTCTTACAAAACTCCGACCCTGTATTGATTTCCTTAGCAAATTCTTCTGCAGGGAAACATTTAGTAAATGTTAATGCCTTCCCTTCTGATAATGATGGAAGAGCCTTTGATAGATTTGGGGAGAGTGTATTCCTCTGCCACACTTATTTTGAGGATTTTTAATTGTCAGGTTCGTTTGTAAAAGTTTTTGTTTGCTTCATTTGAGACTTTCAGGAACATTATTGTCATTTTTCCCTCTTCTAAGGGAAAAATCTTTTCTGAATATACATATTCTATATCTCAAGTAACCAAGCATTCTTTGAAGTACACTTATGACTTGGCTGATGCATCTTCCAGAGCAGCACCTACTGGATCTGTTATGAGAATGTTTGAATGGATGCATTCTCAAAGTTTACGAGGATATTAAAGATGAAGTTTTCAATTCTCCCCTTGATGAGGTTGTTTTTGATCCATCTGCTGCTGAGATCCTGAAAAAGAGTGATGAGAGAAGGGAAAATGGTTCAAGAGGCATCAGATTTTTTTAGCCTTCCCCCTCCACATTTACTAAAGGTTTCACCCATAGCTCAGGATAATTTTATAAAAAGCAAGTAAAAAGCAAAATAAGCAAACTCCGCAAACTTCTGGCAAGGAACAATTTAAAAGTATTGGACATCTGGTCTGGGCACCAAAACCTTAAGTAGAGCCATACATCTGACATATGGCTTAAGCCCATGGTCATAGGGGTACATACGCAGGTGTACGAGCATGAAAGCCTCGGACCATCTTGTTGCCAGGCCGAACTTGGGTCTTGCACCCACTGGTGTGTTCTACACATGGTTATTGGTATCTTGGTCCTTCACTGGTTCAGATGAATGCCCCACTGGGGAATCTTTCTTGTATTTTTCTTAAAAGTTTTAGTGTTTCAGTACTTTAAAATGCCAGCTAAGAGGGGCAATTGCAGTTGCGGTTGGCAGACTCCTTACAAGGATCTCTGTTCTGTGTCTCTCTTGCCTTGGTACAGAGCATAGTTATAAAAATTACAGTATCTGTCAATCATTCATGCCAAAACCCCTCCATATATGTCTTTTTTCCCTTAATACTTACTTTGGAGACTCAGTGCTTCACCAAAGCTAAAATGGTGGATCTTTCTACTCATTCTGAAAAAGAAATTTGAGCCCTCTGATCCTTTGACTGCCCAGTCAGACTTGGACTTACTCGTTGAGGTTTTGGAATCCACAGTACATTTGACTGCTTCTTGGACTCCCACTACTCCACTGGAAGCCGGTATGGCATTTCATTCACACACATCTGGTAGGACTGATCTTACAAATGCTAGGGAGAAGGGGGAACAATGTATTGTAATTTTGGAAGGACCCAAGGGTATTTCACCCATATTATTGTAGGAAGAAATACCAGGGTCCTTGATCATGGTACATCAGGGATCGAATCTTCCGTAACTTGTTAAAGTGGATGTCATTCCCAAGAAAAAAAAAACAATGTTTATTTTTCCTCGGATATCCTTGGAAAAGAGTGGATGGAATTTTCCCAAGGCCTATTTAAGGCTATCTTGGCTGTCAAGCCAGCATTTGTTGTCTCTTCTGCTCCCACTTCTGTTGCCACTCAGAAGAGGCATCTTGAGATATCCTCCAAGGAAGATGACCAGAGTCTGATTCAGTTGAATACTTTGATCTGCTCTTCCCAGATTAATTCATCAGGCCTTACAGGTATCTTTAGATGTGAAGTATGCCCAATTTTCATATCCCTTTCATATCCCTATCTACCCTTCCTTTAGGAAATGTCTAAGAATTTCAGTTTATTCATCACACTTTTTCAGTTCTCTGCCTTACTCTTTTGATTGTGTTAAGCCTCCAGAGTGTTCACAAAGTGCCTGGCACCATTCATCACATTTTGCAAAACTCAAGGAATTCAGATATTCCCACATGTAGATGACATGTTAATACAGTTGCCATCTCTGCATATCCTTATGCAGCATCTCAACTTTACTACTTCCCTCCTTCAGAGTCTGGGGTTCATGATCAGCTTAAAGTCCACTCTGAATCTCACCCAAGACCTTTTTTATCTGGGCTTCAGATTGCGCATGCAAATCATGCAGGACTTCCTACCACTAGACAAGATACATAGCTTCTCCAGCTAATTGCTGTCTCCATCTCCTACCTCTCAAGTCTGCACTGCAAGGGCAGTTCTCAGGACCCTGGGATTCATGATAGCAACCATATCAATGGTGCCCTTCCCCAGGCTCTATATGAGAAATATTCAGTGGTACCTGAAATCCATCTTGTTTCCAGCATTTTAAGCCAATGGACACCAAGATCCCACTTATTCCCTAAAGAAAGAATTTCAGTGATGGATATCACAGGTAAACCGCAAACCTGGCCTTCCATTCAAGCTACATATACTTTACTGGGAGCTCCACACAGATACCTCAGACGCAACCTGCAGAGCATGGGCAGGCTTCCTGAGAATCCATGGCTTAATGGCTACCAAATCAGAGGACAGAATACATCAACCTAAAGGAGATGTGGGTTCAGATTCAGGCCCTGCAAATATCTCATACCTGTTGTCCAGATCCCCCTCAGAATTGTCATAGACAACACTATGGTCATGTGGTACATAAACAAAAGTGGGGGGGGGGGGGCGGCAAGATGTTAGCTGTGCAGATTGGCTCTACTAGCATAGTAACAGGCCATAAAAGCAAATGTGTCCCCTAAGCAGTTTGCATTCCTTCTCGGGACAGCGGCCTGGTGAACTTTCTAAGTTGATCAAGGGAAGACCCTCATAAATGAATGCTGAACAGAGATGTCTTCCTAGACGTGGTCCACTGGTATTCCTCAGCTAGACCTATTTGCCTCTGTTCACAACACACAAGTACAGCTGTTTTGCTCCTGGATGTCTTGTCCTTGGGCATACAGGATGGATGTCACATCTTTTCCTTGGAAAAATATGCTTCTTTTTGCCTTCTCTCCTGTGCCACTACTGCCCAAGGTTTTGTTAAAAATCCAGAGACACAATCCAAAAATGTTGCTGATGACTCCCTTTTGGTCCAGGCAGCATTTGTTCCCCCTTTTCTACCACCTAACTTGGGATCATCACCACAAGTTACTCCATAAAGTTAACTTGCTGACACAACACAAGGTCTCTCTACTTCATCTTAGTCTACCATCCCTCACCTTGACATAATGGATGATAGGATTCTGATACCTTTGACGCCAATTTTCTTTGTGGATTTGCTACAGCTTCTTCAGGAGGTAAGGAAACACCTCTAGAAATCTAATGTATCCAAATGGAAAATATTTTCTGTTTGGTGTCATGCTAGAAAACATGATCCTATACAATCTGGAGTTCCTAATATCCACTCTTATTTGTGTGAGCTACTTAGATGTTCTTGGCTGTGCCTCCCATTAAGGCATACTTCCTGGCCATTTCTACATGTTTACCTCTAGACCCCCCCCCCCATTCTTTCCAGATATTCCTCCTCCTTAGGACTTTAACTTTGTCCTAGAAAAGTTCACTCTAACTTCCTTTGAACCAACAGCTTGTGTCTGTGTCAGATTTTGTATTTTGGAAAACTGTACTTCTAGTAGCCGTTACTTCAGCTAGAAATTGTTTCTGAGCTCAAGCCCTGATGGCATCCTCTCCTTTCCTTTTTTTTTTCCCCCATAAGGACAGTGTGTCTCTGAAGTTCAACCCCTCATTTATGCCTAAGATGACCAATAATCTATCCCTCTATCAGACCATCAGTCTTCCTTCTTTTTCCCTAATCCTCAGAAAAATGGAAAGGGAATCCTTCATTCTCTGAATGTATACAGACAGCACAGATTTTACTTGGACAAGACCAAGTCCGTTCGCAAGACAGACCAGTTTTTGTTTCCTTTCAAGAAGCCAAGTTAGGAAACGATTACTAAGTCCATTTCATTTTGTTGTGCAAATCATGAGAAATCTTTACTTTTTTTGCAGTAAAAGCATATTCCATTAGAGCCGTGGTTTCCTCTGGAACCTTTTACAAAGGTATTGATTCAAGAGCCATTCTAAAAGCAGCAACCTGGTCTTCTATACACATCTTTACCAAACATTACAGAGTAGATGCTTTCTGCAGATCCAGAGCCTCCTTTGCCAGATCAGTTTGCTCTGGATTGACTGACAGTTCTACTATGACTGATTCATCTGTTCGTACCACTCACTAAGCTTTGGAAGTCACCCAATAGTTTGGAGTACTGCAACAGTGCTCTAAGGAAAGAGATAGGACAGTTGTTTAAGAACTTACCATAACAGTAGATGTCCTACTGATCACTGTTGCAATATTTCTTCCTTCTTATGTGTCTTTAACTAGGTTTTTCCCTTCTTCTCTTGGACTGAGGGGGAGCCATTCTCTGCCTTCTCCCCTCTTAACTGACTTTTACCCATCCTGTATGCTCAAGTGTCTCCAGATATCTTGGCCTCTCTGTAGTCTGAGGTTTTCCTGCTCATACATCGGCTTATGTACCCTTACACCTGTGGGTTTAAGTCATACGTCTAATGTATGGCTCTGTGGAAGGTTTTGGCTTTGTACCCTGGCCATATGTCCAGATTATTTAGCAAGATAACCAAACAGTTTGGAATCAGTAGGACATGCATTGTTATGGTAAGTTCTTGCATAACTGTGCTTTTTCTGAATTACCCTTTGGATTATCCAGTGTTTCAAGAGTGTTCACAAAGTGTCAAATGCCAGTGATAGCTCATTGCATCATGCAAGGTATTCACATTGTTCATTATTTAGAAGACTTGTTTATCTTTGCAGAGTCTAAGTGTCGGAAATGTTTCACTTGGGTAAGAGATCTCCTTCATAGACTGGGTTTCCAAGAGAACATTCAGAGTTTTGTTTGACTCCTTCCCATAGGATTGTGTTCCTGGGATGTCTCCTAGATACTTCAGTTCAAAAAACGTTTCTTCTACAGGAAAATGTAGATCTGTTCCATAGTTTTTTTTTTTTCCAGTCAGTTTGGAACTTCATCCAGGGAATTTATCAGGATACTAGGATTAATAGCATCTTTAATTCTCATGATTCCTCTAGTCAGAATTCACATGAGGATGATTCACTGGTAACTAAAATGTGTTTGGTCCCAACATCAGCATCCCCAGATCTTTCAGATTCCTGTTTGGGGATTTGTATAAAGGGACCTGCTTTAGTGGAGAGACCAGTTTTATATGAATCCACGTCTCCTATTCCCTCTTCCTGCTCCAGTACAGTCTGTAACAACAGATGCCTCAGACTTTTTATTTGGGGAGCTGTGTCTTGGGGTTAAAAGTACAGAGTCTTTGAAACAAAAAAATATGAAAACACAAACATAAAAGTGATGCTAATAGCTGTAAATGCACTCAACTCTCTCAATATTCTGTGGTGGTTCCCAGGATCACTGCAAGTACATAAGCAAACATGGGGGTTCCAGATCTCACTCTCAGTGCAGATTCGCCATGGTAGCCTGGGATAATAATTTTCAGCATAATCTCACTCTACAGGCTTCTTTTATGCTGCCAGAGAAAAACATTGTGGTAGACAAGCTGAACGTGGCTAGGGCAGGCCATCATGAATTGAAACTGAATCAAGGGGTCTTCCAGAATTTTATCTGTTGTGGGGTACACCTCAACTAGATCTATTTGCCTCCATTTGCAACAAACAACTAGCAGAAATCTGCTCTAGGACTCCTTGCAAGCAGGCCAGGAAAATGGATGCATTCTTATTTCCTTGGACGAGAATGTTCCTATATGCCTTTCTAACTTGCTCCTAAACGCTAGGAGTCTAAACATGAAACTGCACTCATTGCAAGCATTCTTAACCCTGGAAGATGCTGACATTTGTGCAGTCACAGAAACCTAGTTCAAAGCTACAGAAAGCAACCCCAGTCATACCAGGTTAGTCATCCTGTCATACATTCACACCCCAAGCCGTGAGCAGCAAAGCAAAAGGAGGTGGAGTTACAGTATATATATATATATATATATATATATATATATGAATGACATGCACACCTCCAGGCTGCTCAAACAGTATGACGCACAGGAAACACTCCAGGTGCAGTTAATTGACAAGACCCTCTATTCAAATCATAGCTCGCTATAGGTCTCCAACTTTGACTCAGGATGCCCACTCCACCTATCTGGAGCTTTTCAAATCTATCAAGATTCAACCCTTTACCCTGATCCTGGGCAACTTTTAACTGTCCAACTATAGATTGGAAGAAATACTCATGCCAAAACACAAATGTCCAGAGATTCCTTAATTTTGTCAATGCAGATGCCTTGTACCAGTTGGTTGACACCCCCACAAGAGGTGAAAATATCTTGGACTGGGTATTAACCAACATTATTAGTAACCACTGCAGCATCTCTACAGTGTCCTCATCCCTGGTAAGGTCCAATCACAAAGCTTCACTTTCGAAGTCACCATCTTCCCTAACCCCCCCCCAGCTAAGGTCAAACAAAAAAACTTCTCCAAAGCTGATTACAACCTCCTGAGGGAAGGTATAAACAGTTTTACAGCCCCTTCCCCCTCCATAGGAACTGGCACATATGTCCAAACCTACACCACAGTGCTATACGAGCATTTATATAGATGCATGGAATCAGGAATACCCGACAGGACAAAGTCATCATCCTCAAGGAAGAGTAAACCTGTTTGGTGGACATCTGTAATAAATAAATTCTATAATAAAAGGAAAAAATTGCTGTCCAGGACAAAGAAGGAGCAGGTGCCTAATTGGAAACTATCTCTCCTTAGCCTGAACAAGCAAATAAGAGCACTGGTGAAATCCTCCATAGCAAACTTCGAGTCCAAACTGGCCACATCTACTAAAGCCAATCATAAGGCCTTCTTCACATATTTCCGCAGTCTTAAGGGAACCACCCAGATCTGCTCAGAACGAAATGCTGTAGATATAGCCAACCAGCTGGCAGACAGGTTCAGTGAAAACGTCACCCCTCTGTCCCCCCCCATCAGTAAAACAGAACTTCCCCAGTACCTGCTCCCCTCCCCTTATGTCTAGGGAGCAAGTCATCAGCGCCCTCTCAAAGGCAAAAAATACAGCCTCGATGGGACCCGATAACATCCTAGGCTCATCCTACATGAACTCAGGCAGAAACTTGCAGCACCATTAAACATCCTATTCAACCAAACCCTGAGTACCAGCTTTGTCCCAGCCGAGTGGAGGACAGCCACTGTCATCCCTTTGCACAAAGGTGGAGTGTCCACCGATCCAGGAAATTATAGACCCATCAGTCTAACTAGCCTGATCTGCAAGGCCATGGAGCGGATTGTCATGGACCTCATTAACAAGGACATTGGCAACCTCCAGACACTCGATCCCACATAGTTTAGTTTTATCAAGGGTAGGTCATGCCTGTTAAATTTGGTCGACTTCTTTGAGGCAGTCACCAAGGCCATGGATGAGGGGAAGATGGTGCACACCGCCTACCTTGACCTGGCCAAAACCCTTGATACTGTTCCCCACTCAGGTGTAATAGATAGTCTCTCAACTAGACATCATTCCATATGTTACCAGATAGATAGCAAACTGGCTCACTGATAGAAGCCACCTCAAGCATTAGACCCGTAACAAATGGTGTACCTCAGGGATCGGTCTTGGGGCCTCTGCTGTTTGGGATATACTTTTCTGAGGTGCAGGCCAAAACCAGTAGGCCGTGGCTGACCAAGTTTGCAGATGACTGCAAGCTGGGTGCTGTCATCAATTCCCCTAGTGATGTGGACATCCTCCAAGAGGGTCTCACCCAAACAAATGACTGGTGCCAGAAACATGGCCACAAACTGAATGCCAAAAAATGCATCATCATCCCCTTTGGAATGAATGACATCCTCAGAAATTTATCACATGGCGTACTTAGGACCTTATTATCAGTCAGTCGTGAGGGACTTGGGCATTCAGGTTGATAGCAAACTGACCTTTGACCACCATATTGCCTCCGTTGTACTGAAAGCTTTCTACATGACCCACCTCATTCATAAAGGTATCTCATCCAGGGACAAAGTGGTCATAACATCCCTGTATTTTTTTCCTTATAAGACCCATTATTGAATACAATGCCCCTTTCGGCATGTACCTGACAAAACACATGCAGCAGCTGGAGAGACCACAGAGGTTCTTCACCAGAAAAATCCAGGGCCTCAAACATCTACCCTACACAGGCTAAAGGCCCTGTCCCTCTACTCAGTCTCCTACAGACTCTTCAGAGGTGACCTCTGTCTGGTAAACAAAGCAATCTCAGACCCCTACTTGATGGGACTGCTGCATATCCGCAAGTCAAGCGCCAATTGAGTAACCTGTATGCGCGACCTCAACCTGGTCTGTTACATCAATAGGACTTGTTGGCGGGACAGATTTGTGTCACAGAGACTTCCCCTTTTGTGGAATATACGCCCTCCCGGCGTCAATCAGAGGACCTCATTAACCCTTTTTAAGCGCAACCTGGATAACTGGATGGGGAACAGAAAATACTTCCCTGGGATTCCACCTGTGTCCCTGCTGGACAGTGGCATAAGGTGCTGACTTTTTGGAACATGGTCTAAATTCTTGGCTAGACTTGTAAGGGCCTCAGGACCAGTAGCCTAGTAACTTTGTATGATCCTGTAATCCTATGAGCCTTTCAGGTTGTACATCCCTTGTCTTCCTGTGACTGACCAGGAGTACAGAGCCAGATCAAGAAATTTCAAGCCCAGTGGAACATGGTAGATCTCTTGTTACTCGCTCACAACTTTATGAATAATGGCTGGTTAGCTGAACCCCATGGAAGTGGCTTGATGGGTTGTCATAAACCTCACAACATACAATGACCCCAGTGACTGGCCATACATTTTTGGTGTTGCAGTATAATTTTGACACAGCTGCACCAGTGGTACATTGCTTTTGATATCAGTATTGATGCCTCTGGTCTCTTGTGGTATATTGAACTGTGAGGTGGTGTTTTTGCCAGCAGAGCAATTGGCCTTCAAGTTATGTAGACCTGCCAGTGGCATATCGTCTTCGTCTCTGCTGGTGTGCACCTGCTTATGGTATAGTGCTGCTAGTCAGGTATCATCATCTTCACAACCAGTGTCCACAGAGTTACAACATGATGTGTGAGTTTTGTATTACCCTGTCTTCTGGTAATTGCCACTCTCTGGGAGACTTCAGCCATCATCAGCTAATCCTTTAGAAGCTTCACCATTTTCCTTGTGAGTGATCTAGGCATCCTGATCTTACTTCAGTGTATGTGACCCTTTTTAAAATGCCCAAAGTCTACAGGTCAGGTGTTTCATTCATTGCAACATGCTCCTGATGGTTGAGAAGCCTGGGATACTACTTGTGTTCATGTTGAGAACTGCCTTCCTTATAATACTCCTCCTTGGTTGAAGATCCTGCAAGAGTAGGACAACAGTTCTTACAGGCACAAACCTGTTTGAGAACATAAATTGTTGCAACACACGTACACACATTAACTGTATTTGTACACAACCATTTGCATTGTACAAAAGAACCTGTGTGTAGTGCATCTTCTGAACTACCTACACCAAGAACTACCTGGCCACTCAGCATATTTACTGACTGAAGTCTTGGGGGGGGGGGGGGGGGCACGCTCAAAAAAAGTACTTGTTCTCTGAGTTATATACCAGCTGTCTGTGTGTCTTCTGTTTTGGCCAGTGAATATGGTGGCTCTTATCCAGAATTAACCGCCCTGACATGCACGCTGTGGCAAACCGGCATGGCACAGTACTTCAAATTGAGAGCACATATACAGCCAGTAGAATGCTTCTAATGATAACCTTCCTTGTGAGAAATACCGTGTGGACCAGGTTTGGGGGTATAATAACTTTATAGTAAGTAAGTTTAAATGCATTGTTTGATATCGTCAGATATTCATTTCCGTAGTGCCTTAGTTGTTTTCCTAATAAATCTGCTACATGTCAAAGTGATAACCATCAACCCTTTTGGAATGCATGGTCTGCTGCCACCATACCAAGCTCACTGTATTGTCGGGGTTTCTTTAGTATCACACTAAAATTGAACAGTGCTGTGACCGCACCTCAGTCGGTACCTGCCATCAACTCCACTGTTTGGCACAAAATCTGTCTGTTAAGTTTTATGCACTAGTCTGAGGACTGCCTTTGCGGGATTCCCTGTCTCTGCATGATTCTTCTACCCATGGAGTAAATAAGGAGATGTGCTTTGGAAGGAAGCAGACTGAATAAAGGAAAATGCTATGAATTTTTTTTCCACTGAAGATCCAGCAGCTGTTGTACATCATTGTATTTAACCTGTGCCTTATCTTTTTGTGTCTGCTGTACCTTCCAGATTTGTGGCTGCGATCAAATCATTCCAAAGTCTAGGTGAAATGTAACACCATGTTGATATTTACATACACAGACAAGCACACTTGTTTTCTCTCTCTAACTCTCTGTGCATCTTGACTGGATGTTTGCAGACACTGTTGAGCCCACATGCACTCACTCTCTACATCTTGACTGCACTTTTACTAGCTATGCTGATTGCTTGTAACAGTTTTTCTGGGGATGCATTCAGTCTTGCAGCATTCACCTCTGCTGTTTTTCCTGCATTGTCTCTGCCATTGTCTGATATCCCTGATGTCATACTTCTGTAGTAGTCCTCACATGTCTCCTGTAGTAGTTAGGATATTAAAAGTGGGTATTATCCCCCTTTTTTTCCTCTTAATTTGTGGTTAGCCAACTGGGCATTTCCTTTATCTATAGCTCTATAGGAGTGTGATGTATAAGCATTTAATGATAGGGACATCTTGTCACCTTGGAAGTTGTTGTTTAACATTACAGTATATGCATTACTAAACATCATTAATTTTATACCAGGGCACGTACTCCCTATATTATAGATGTTTACGATGGAATAGATAAGTATAGTACTTAGTTATTCAGGTCATATATACAGGTTTTATATTTTAATTTTTATTTCATTGCTTATTATATTTTATAGTAAGGGCATGTCTTAACATGATAGAATGGCGTTTTGAGATTAGCCCTTGGTTTGTTATATATACATATGTAGCAAGGGTATGTTTTAGTTTGATAGAATGGTGTTTTGAGTAACCCTTCATCCTATATATCTATATTTGTCTTGGTATATAACCCTGCATGTTTATTTGGGGTGACACTCCTCCACCATGAGATGTAGGATTAGAACTGCCTTTGAGTTCAGCTACACTGATGTACATGAATGGTTTTGATGTCCAAAGGAAGCATTATGGAGATGTCGTTTGAATAAATATCTTGCCATTGTTGTCCCATAAGGGTATATAGTTACACATACATTTTTATACCATAGATATATTTTATATCTGTTGCTTTGTGAATATGTGGTTATGTTTGTTTTATGATTTATATGCATGTGTATAGTATATTCCCTAAATATGATGTGCAGTATACTACTATGTAAATTTAGTGGTAAATACAGCACTTTCTTATAGGTTCTTGTTAATTTTTTAGACACACAACACATTCTATGTTTCATGTAAAATAAGTATCACTAGGATAGTAATGCTGAATTAATTGTGTATTTTGCAACATGGTTTATCCTAGTACATATGAAATAGTTTGTAGTTCGTGTAAATATACAGATATTGCTTTTACTTCATTACTAGAGAATTAATATATGTGTTTATAGCGGTTTTGGTTTTACACTGATATATATATATTCCCTCATATATATTTTATATATTTTTTTATGTTCATTTACTGAAGTTTATATGTGGGACATAAAATTTTAGTAATAGAAAATATACATCTTTATAGGTCTTACGCATGGTGGGTAGGATCAGTATGAAGAATGTATTTAAATGCTGGACCTATATTAAATTTTCTTAGTTCCGGTCTCTATGGTCTTGCTTTAGGACCGTGGGGACAACTTTCTAGGTCAGGAGGAACTCCTACTGAGAATCCAGACATGTGACCTTAATAGCGAATAGGATGATGTTTAATTTGCAATGGCAAACAGTTTGTTGATGCTTCTTCGGTGCAGCTTTTTTACCGATGGTGGAACTGTCTTAAATAACTTGCATTGTATAGATTTTCTTACAATTAAGGTAAGGGTTTCTAGCTATGTTTATATGAGTTAAGAGACAAGGAACACCATGATAGTATTCTGATGAAAGAACTCTCAGTCTGTGAGGGATGTGTTCTCATTTCTGAATGCCATTTGCCAAGTTGTAATGCTTTTGTTCAAAATATGCACTTTTGAATTATGAGCTTGTAAATGCATTTTTTATGTCTGAAGTCTGCAGCGTTTTGTTTAATCAGAGGGTTTTGGTAATGCTTTGAAATATTTTGTGATGAGTGTGAGTGCTGCACTTTAGAAAATGAATTGGATTGAATTTAAACTGCATTTGAATGTAATGATGGCTTTAAATTGATGAAAGGCAATTAAGCTTCATTTTAAATTAATGAGCCCGCCAAAAGTTGTTTAGTATAAGTATTTTGGAATCATTTTATGACATTGTATCTGATGAAGCATAGTTTAACTATGCGAAAGCGCTTATTCTCTGTTTCCAATAAATGAATTTTTTACATATTTCCATCGTGGATATTTTCAGTGTGTCAGGAGCTTGAGTTGGGACTACTCTATAGAAGGATTTACTCGTGGTGACTGTTCTCACTTTTGGACTTCATTACTACCCTTCTTGTTTTTGGTGAGAACGTCTTGATTATTGAGTTGTGTTTTCTACTTTTACTGCTTATTCTGCATTTTTTGTTCACAACTCAATTCACACGATGGAAGGCCAGAATGTTGGGACTGCTTCTAATCCAGTGTCGAGGATTTGTCTCGTTTATGGACAGATTTATTTGTACGTGAACTCAACCCTTTATTGTCGCTGGACCTGAATGAAGTGGGGCCCACACATCGATGATTGATAATGGAGAAAATATACAGGAATTTCATGAGCAACTAAAAACGCTGGAAAATAATCTTTACCAACTACAAAGGTACATGTGGCAAAGATTACATTTAGAAGCTTGCTTGCACCATAAGGTAGTCCCCAGAGGCATGCGGGTTTTCTGCATGCCTACGTATGGGGACTCCCATCCGTCCTTATTGAAGCAGTGGCAATACTTGAATATAGGCCTGGGCTTTGATTATGTGAAGTTACTTTTGAACTATTTTTCTCCACTGGAGACTGACCTCCGTGCTAGAACTGATGTGCTTTATCAAAGGTTAGTTGATAATTTCAGATCAGATTATTGCATAGAAAAACTCCAACTGACATTTACCCAGGTTAAATCTTTTGGTGAGAGACTGTGTAAGACCAAACAGCATAAATTAAGGAGAGATCTGTTGGATTTCCAAAATGGTCATGTCTTTGTATGGCCTAGGTACCAAGAAGGTCAGGCCAAGTCTATGCGGTATGTACAGGAACATAGTAATCTGGCAGCAAGTGTTGTATCAACTAATAATCTGTTTCAACAGCTTAATAACTCAGAGTTTATTCCACAGTCAGTGGTTTCCTCTAACAGGGTGAGTGCTTTAGACCCTATAGATTTTCCAACCACAGACACACCTCCACCTAATCAAGAGGCCATGCAAGGCTATAAGAATCCAGGAGCTATACCTAAAAGCAGCTGTACACCAGGCACCTCGAATCCATCTTTTTTACCTTATCAAAGGAAGTTTGCCCCCAGCTCCAGGGGAAGATCCAGCAGCAGGGGACCAAGAAAACGGAAGTCTTCAGAAGAAGGGAATATAGTCAACAGAAGAACCAGGCATTGACTCTTGTGTTTAATTTTTCTAGCTATAATATGGACACAGCTATGCATAGCCTTCTTAACAGAGGACTTACATTTATTCCGTCAACTAAAACATCATTAGAGGACACTCTTTTGGATTTAAGATTATTTTGTAGACGAGTTTGTCTAAAGTTGTTTTTCCCGGCTGATGATACCAGGATGAGTGGGGTAACTAAATCTCGTAACATACTTAAAAGTAATAGTACTTTTATACCTCCTATACATCCTATGGTGCAATGTTTTCTAGATTTATGCGAAAGAGATTTCTACACATTGTTTTCTCTAGCATGTAACAACACAAAAGGAAGATTTTGCAATCTCAATAGGGACGAGTTTCAAGCCCTGGTTAAATTGAGAAGTGATGATAATCTGATTGTGAAACCTGCTGATAAAGGGGGGGGTGTAGTTCTGATGGATGTGGATGACTATGTGAGTAGCATGAGATTGCTATTGTTGTCTGATCACAATACCTATAAGCACATCACTGCACAGCAGGTCTCTTCCATTATACTAACAGTTCATGAAAATGTATATGATCTATTATTATGTAGACAAATTAGTGTTGAAATGTATGAATACTTGTTAATATCTGACCCGTTATTCCCATAGTCAAGGGACTCCCCAAGATCCACAAAGAGATTTGGCCTGTTCGATGAGACCTATTGTAGCAGGTGAGGGGTGGGTTACCATATATCGATCTTTTGGAGAGCCTCCTACATCCAGTAGTGAGTAATTGTCACACCATTCTTAGTGACACTTACCAACTTATAGATAGCCTTAAGGGCCTACATTTAGAAATGAAGGACACAGAGTACCTCCTCATAACCATGGATGTGGAAAAGCTCTTTACCTCTATCCCTAATGATATAGGGATACAGTACATTAGAGAGCTTCTGCATAAAGAAACACAATATACAAATGATAGAATAATACTGATAACTCAGCTTCTTGACACAGTGCTTAACAACAATGTGTTTATTTTTGAAAATGACTATTATCTACAGGCATGGGGGGTTGCCATGGGCACCCCCTGTGCCAATAGTTATGCTAATTTGGTGGTCTACTGGTGGGAAAAGTTGTTCCTGTTTACCCACGAATCTTCTAGATATATAAGATACTATAGAAGGTTCGTGGATGACATACTTATAGTTTGGGAAGGTACGTCAGATAGTTTTCATCATTTTCTTGGTTATCTACAAACCACAACAGACTTCTTGAGGTTTACAGTGGAGATTTCAAGTTATGAAGTCAATTTCCTTGACGTCACGCTCAGGTTGACAAAAGAGGGTGAAATTGTGACCAGGATTTACAGGAAAGCTGTATGGAAGAATGCATTGTTAGCACCGGATAGCATGCACCCAACCTATACCTTCCGTGGCATAGTCACTAGTCAATTTATAAGAGTATCTAGACTATGTCATAATAAAGATGATCTTTGAATGAAGTTAATAATATGGAAACCCTGTTTAGGGATAGGGATATGACATGACTATGGTTAGAAGGGTAAGAAATGAAATTTTTGGAGTTTTAGAACATGATGCTAGTCCGGTGTTCCATATTAAGAATGGATGTAGGATGGGAGCCACTATGGGCCCCAATATCCGTGGAAAAAGGCTTAGTTATGTCATTAAATTCACCAATGAAGTGGAAAGTGTAAGAAGTGTGATTAGGAAGCACTGGAATGTCCTTTCGGTAAATAAAGAAATTAGCAAGATTGTAGGACCTGCACCAACATTTTGCTATAGGAATTGTAATAATCTTAAGAGGCAACTATGTAATGACCGGCAGGTCACGAATATAAGAAAATCCACTAGTCTAGTACTAGGGGACCTGGTCAGGAAAGGAACATATCCTTGTTTACACTGCCCAAGGTGCAAGAGCATTAGTAATATACAGACTTATCAACATCCCAGTATGAATTTTGTTTTCAAACCCAAGTACTATGCTGACTGCAATACCAAAAATGTGATTTACTTGGCCACCTGTTCTTTTTGTACAGCATTTTACGTGGGTTTAACCAAGAGAAGGCTAAGGGACCGTATCTATGACCACCTTTATGAGATCCGCAAGCAGGATGACACTAATGCTTTGGCCAGGCATATTAAAGAGTGTCCTCTCATTCTTTCACTTTTAGGGTTTTGGACATAATCATTCCAACTTTAAGAAGAGGTAGTATTGAACAAAGGTTGGCTAGAGCCGAGTTACACTGGATCTTAAAACTAGCGGCACATAATTCTCCAGGGCTGAATGGCTTTATCTCTATTAAACCGATGTTGATTGAACGTAAATAAAGTTGGTTTTTGCTATCTAGAATTCTATAGCCCACACTTCCCTAGTAGTTAGGATATTAAAAGTGGGTATTATCCCCCTTTTTTTCCTCTTAATTTGTGGTTAGCCAACTGGGCATTTCCTTTATCTATAGCTCTATAGGAGTGTGATGTATAAGCATTTAATGATAGGGACATCTTGTCACCTTGGAAGTTGTTGTTTAACATTACAGTATATGCATTACTAAACATCATTAATTTTATACCAGGGCACGTACTCTATATTATAGATGTTTACGATGGAATAGATAAGTATAGTACTTAGTTATTCAGGTCATATATACAGGTTTTATATTTTAATTTTTATTTCATTGCTTATTATATTTTATAGTAAGGGCATGTCTTAACATGATAGAATGGCGTTTGAGATTAGCCCTTGGTTTGTTATATATACATATGTAGCAAGGGTATGTTTTAGTTTGATAGAATGGTGTTTTGAGTAACCCTTCATCCTATATATCTATATTTGTCTTGGTATATAACCCTGCATGTTTATTTGGGGTGACACTCCTCCACCATGAGATGTAGGATTAGAACTGCCCCTTTGAGTTCAGCTACACTGATGTACATGAATGGTTTTGATGTCCAAAGGAAGCATTATGGAGATGTCGTTTGAATAAATATCTTGCCATTGTTGTCCCATAAGGGTATATAGTTACACATACATTTTTATACCATAGATATATTTTATATCTGTTGCTTTGTGAATATGTGGTTATGTTTGTTTTATGATTTATATGCATGTGTATAGTATATTCCTAAATATGATGTGCAGTATACTACTATGTAAATTTAGTGGTAAATACAGCACTTTCTTATAGGTTCTTGTTAATTTTTTAGACACACAACACATTCTATGTTTCATGTAAAATAAGTATCACTAGGATAGTAATGCTGAATTAATTGTGTATTTTGCAACATGGTTTATCCTAGTACATATGAAATAGTTTGTAGTTCGTGTAAATATACAGATATTGCTTTTACTTCATTACTAGAGAATTAATATATGTGTTTATAGCGGTTTTGGTTTTACACTGATATATATATATTCCCTCATATATATTTTATATATTTTTTTATGTTCATTTACTGAAGTTTATATGTGGGACATAAAATTTTAGTAATAGAAAATATACATCTTTATAGGTCTTACGCATGGTGGGTAGGATCAGTATGAAGAATGTATTTAAATGCTGGACCTATATTAAATTTTCTTAGTTCCCGGTCTCTATGGTCTTGCTTTAGGACCGTGGGGACAACTTTCTAGGTCAGGAGGAACTCCCTACTGAGAATCCAGACATGTGACCTTAATAGCGAATAGGATGATGTTTAATTTGCAATGGCAAACAGTTTGTTGATGCTTCTTCGGTGCAGCTTTTTTACCGATGGTGGAACTGTCTTAAATAACTTGCATTGTATAGATTTTCTTACAATTAAGGTAAGGGTTTCTAGCTATGTTTATATGAGTTAAGAAACAAGGAACACCATGATAGTATTCTGATGAAAGAACTCTCAGTCTGTGAGGGATGTGTTCTCATTTCTGAATGCCATTTGCCAAGTTGTAATGCTTTTGTTCAAAATATGCACTTTTGAATTATGAGCTTGTAAATGCATTTTTTATGTCTGAAGTCTGCAGCGTTTTGTTTAATCAGAGGGTTTTGGTAATGCTTTGAAATATTTTGTGATGAGTGTGAGTGCTGCACTTTAGAAAATGAATTGGATTGAATTTAAACTGCATTTGAATGTAATGATGGCTTTAAATTGATGAAAGGCAATTAAGCTTCATTTTAAATTAATGAGCCCGCCAAAAGTTGTTTAGTATAAGTATTTTGGAATCATTTTATGACATTGTATCTGATGAAGCATAGTTTAACTATGCGAAAGCGCTTATTCTCTGTTTCCAATAAATGAATTTTTTACATATTTCCATCGTGGATATTTTCAGTGTGTCAGGAGCTTGAGTTGGGACTACTCTATAGAAGGATTTACTCGTGGTGACTGTTCTCACTTTTTGGACTTCATCCCTGATGTCATACTTCTGTAGTAGTCCTCACATGTCTCCTGTACAGTAATGCTGTAAACCTCAGAGATGGCTACTTTGTAATGTCTCTGTGCTGCTTTGTTCTTTGTGTTTTTGAGTGGAAAAAAAATGCACCTGGGGCTACTAACAAGACGGAGTGAACCTGAAGAAAGTTCTCTTTTCACATCTCTGCAGCTACCACTCAGCTGCACTGGATCAGAGTGCAAACGTGTGACTTGACAGTCGCATGGGGTTTTATAGTTTCCAAGAAAAAAAAAAGTGCTAAGGGACGCAGCTGGTACCATGACTTTGAACTGTGTCTGAATTGATTGTTGACTTTTTCAAACACATTACATATGCAATACTGATTTTATAGAAAAAATACTCCGGATGGAATCCAAATGCAAGATTTGTTTTTCAGTATAGAGTACAGTCGCATCTACATAATAAAAAACTGGGCAAGAAAGAAACATCTTTGGAAAAAGCTGAAAACGTACATTTTTAACTAAAATGTAAATGGTACTACTGAGTTTTAAAGTGGTGCTTGTACGTACTGTGCGCATAATACTTATATATGCCGTAGTTTTATATCTGTATCACTGCCAAGTTAAGTGCACTAACTGTTTAAACACATTAATAAGCATACTCTACTAAACATGGCAGTAGGCAACTTTTCTGTCAGATGAGCGTGCTTGTGCAACATACATAACTTGGTTTTTCTGCCAAGTAAACACTTGTAGGAAATGGTGAGTTTTAAACACGGTGTAGTTTCATAGAAATGTGCACTATATTACTATCATCTTCAGAGGTAGTAATGTCATTCTTCATTAAATATGATTCAAATGCTATGTAGTATTTTGTTCTTTCACCCATATTTACTGGACAATGTGTGCCATAAATCCCGAGTCCTCTTGTCATTCTTTGCTAGTCTGAATACATCAGTGTCCCTGGAAAAGCATGCTTGATGCCTTGTATTTAGCTTTCTGATTTTGTCAATATTGCCATTTTCTACTCTAAAAGACCTCAGTATTGTCTTTTCCCAGAACATTGGTTTCTGCCTTGTCCTTTTATAAAGCTTGCATCTTGCCTCCAGATAGTCAGCTTTTTGGTTCTTAGCAGGATAGTAATGCAGTAATGTATTCTGTCTTCTTTTCCATGTTTTAAGGCTATTAACATTTGCTGATATTGCACAACATATGAAGGGTTCTATAATCCCAGCTGCTGCCTCTAATTAATATTATATATGGACAAGGAATTCCTGTTATAACTTCCACACCACATTATCAGTATTTGAACGTGCAGTAGATCCAGGAATATTGAGTTTGACATCCGTCACTGGTGCCCATTGAAATTCAAAGGGCAGTTGCTTCTGGGAGTATAGAGTAAATGTTTTCTGCTGCCTGGATTAATAGCAAAGTCGTACAATGCCCAGTTAAGCTCTACACTGCCTAACTACAAATCAGTGTTGTAATCACTGGGTCTTCAGGATTTCACCCAACCCGATAAAAGCCCAGTGCGTTTCAGCAGAGCTGGATCCACCACTAGGTGACCTAGGCAGTTGGCTTTGGCTCACTGGCTGGGGGGCTGTCCACAATGCTTAATTAAACACAAAACAATTAATTACATTTCTTAAAGGGCATACTCATCTGTAAGTGCATCAAAGGACTTCCTGTGTATGTATCACAGATGCAGTGCATCCATGTGTGCTTCATAGATTTGAGCATTGAAACTTACCTGCTTTTGGCACAGCAGGAGTATGTTGCAACTGGGAGAACTTGCTGTAAGAGAGAAGCCTATTGCTATGAGAGAGATTAGCCACAAAACTGAGAACTGCAACTGCTGCCATGAAAGAGGTGAGAGAAGCCATTCCTTGTGTAGGTGACACTGCCATGAGGTGTGTGTGTGTGTGTGTGTAAGAAGTGTAAAATGCCCTAGTTAGGGATGGCTCAAACTCTGTACCTTGGGTTACAGGAGACAAGCCTGAATCCTGTACACCAACTACCAGACAACTTCAGGGATGCATTTTCAAGGAACTGTGAGCTTCAAGGGAAGATACGTTTACTGTTTATGCTGTTTATCAATGTGAAACTTTTTTGTTTATCAGGTGGCCGTCGTTGTTTATGCTATAAAATTTAAAATTGCATTAGTAGCACAACAGGTAGCATACTTGCCTTTGGTGCAGAAGACTGGATTTTACTCTCACATTTTTAGTTTGTCCAAGTCTTTTGAGTTCCTAATACCATGACAGGAATGGACCCCATTCCTAAGTCAAAGTGTGATTAAAGTTCATGAAATTAGTATTGTTTTAATCTTTGATGTTTGCTAGAAGTGCTCTATCCACAGTGTGCCCAGTAATGACTCCTCCTGCAATTCGTACCGAGTTACATGTATCGGTAATGTATCTAAACATGATTGTAGATTATTTTTATAAGACCTGTTGCTCCTGCTACTACTGGAACTATCTGGGTATCTTTCTTCCACAGTGATCTTGTTTCTGCCTGCAAATCCTGATATTTTATAACTTTGTGTCTGTCTGTACACAAGACACTGGGTATAGTGATTTTCAATCCTAGTTTTGTCTTCTTTTCATGGACCCCTATATCTATCTTTTGAACTGTTGGTAATGGGTGATCCCATGTGATGTAGATTTCATCATTACTGTAATGCTTTGTGGCTCATGTTTCCAGTGTTGTTCAGCTACTTCAGTATTATAATGTTTTCACAATCCCCAGTGCAACATTATTGCCACATTATTATGCCTTTCAGTATACAGTCCTTCTGCCATTAGTATGTCACAACCAGCAACAAGGTGTGCAACTGTTTCCAATTCTGTTTTACAAAACGTACATTTGTCTGTTTCTCCCACATGTTCAATGGACTTAGTGGACTACGTACATGTTGGTTTACAATCTTGGGCCACCAATGTTAACCTTTCATCTTTTGGTTTGAATTTGCCTCCTCTTTGCCATTTCTGCATTCGATCCTGATTGTTCCAGGAGTTTTCCATACTTGTAACTATATTTGTGCATTTTCCACATTTATTGCCTTCTCATCTGACCCTTCACCTTTGTTTCTTTTTTGGCACATTACTCTCACACATTACTCTGACACTGCTGTGCACTTATGGGGGGGGGGGGTTGTAGCACTCCTAAACTTGTCCTCCTTTAGGTGCCATACCTAGTAACTATGAACCTGTTGGTTTTCCAGCCATTCCCTATTGCAGTACTACCTGCTTCCCAGTTTTAATTATTTTTTTATTATAACACAGGCAGTTTATTCTTCAGTTTTAGATGAAACACTGAACTGTAAAATTTAACATTTAGCTTAAAATCTATTTGCCTTTGGCCAAAAGATTTACTGTTTTCCTGGTTTCTAATTTTAGTCCAAAATGGAATGTTTAGAGACCTTATAGGCAGTAGCAATGTACAATGGAAGTCTTCCGGCAGTAACTGTTGATTGATTTGGATTATGAACAGTTCCAGTTTTTATTAAAATTCTCAAACAAGATTTCTTAGGCCTTTGGTTTGAATTCAGGAGATGCCTTTCTTGTTTTCACAGTTACATATCCAAGGGGGGAGGGTAAGATTCCCCATTCTGGAGTCCAGAAAAGGCAATTATTATGTGATCTACTGCTGCAGATGTTCATCGTGCATACAGCTGCAGTCATCACACTTGGGCTATCCTGCCGTCAGGCAGGTCCTCGGTCGGCCGAATTCCAAAGTCTAGGTCCGGCGTCTGTTGTCGTCGCTTCTTCCCTGACGTCAGTGTGGCAGGGGTATAAAAGAGGCAGCCGACGCCATTTTCTTCAGTCTTTCTTGCCGCGCGGTGCCCGAAGCAGAAGCAGTTAGCAAGTGCTGGTCGGCCAGCTCCTGAGATTTACGAACAGTATTTCAGCCAAAGTCTTCTTTAAAGCTAAGTACCCCATTGGGGAAACTTTTCTTGCCTCAGACCGATGTCAGACAAAGTTAATAATTGCATTTCTTGTGGGAAGCAAATACCACATAAGGATTTTCACTCTTACTGTATACCTTGCTTAGGGCCAGACCATGACGTCTCGGCCTGCCGTTTTTGTGCTAGGTTTAACAAGCCCACTATTAAGCGCCGGGCGGAGTTCGCCCTTCATTATTTTGGCAAAAAAATTAATTATATCATGTCGGATGCTCCGACGCCAGTTTTAGGCAAAAAACGCAAGGATAAGGGTAGACATCCGAGGCCTGCACCGAGTACTGAGATCACGCTTAGGCCGACTGCCAGTTCTCCGGTTCTCTGCGAGGCGCCTACGCAGCCCCTGACTACCGATGAAACTATTTTACCGGCGAATTCAGTACCCGAGGCCGCAGGATCCTCTGTCTCCATTCCCACTGCAGATACCGACACCACTTTTGGCGGGGAAACCGAAATTTTAGCGAGGCCTGCCATTTCTGAAGGTGTTTTCAGGCCTACCACCTCCTCTATTAAATCATTCACTAAGTCTAAAGCTGCAATGAAAATTAAAAAACAAGGGCCTCAGACCCCCTCTCAAGGCCCCATGCCTAAAAAACAGATGCTTAAAATGGCTGAGGATTTGATTACTCTCATCAGGGGTTCTCAACCCCCCTCAGACAAAAGACCCAGGTTGGAGGAAGACTACCCTTCCTCAGACCAGGCTTCTATTACTACAGACCATTCTGAGGACCAGGATTACACCTATTCCCCATTTGAAGACTCTGATGCTGAGGAGTCTATTCCCTCGGTCTCCCCCCCTGAGGACTTCTCTTTTGGGGAAACCCTGCATACATTGAGAGAGCACTTCCACTGGGAAGGCCAAGATTACTCAGATTCCAAGAAAAGGCTCAGGGAATTTCTACTACTTCCCCAGCATAGGCCCCTGGCTATTCCTCCTGTCTTAGATATTTTGGATGATGTGTATGCAGAAGCCAGTCTTAATCCAGACTCATTACCTCCAGCCCCTGTTAAACCAGACCGATATTACTGGGTTCCTGATTCTCACCAGTTCCTTTATAAAAGCCATACTGCTGACCCAGAAACAATTTCACAGGGTCCCAAGGGGATTAAGGCCTCTACTGCTAAAAACCCTTTGCCTTCAGAGAGAGATTCTAGAGCATTAGAAAGGTGGGGGAAAAAGGTGTATACATCAGCCACTTTAACCATAAGGGCATTAAACTGTCAATTTCATATGTTAAAATACCAACAGTTCTTGCTATCTCAGCTGAAAGGCAAAATGACACAAACAGAACAGCCAGACTTGAAAGAGTTGCAGGATTTGTTGCATGGAGCAGAACAAGTGGGGAAACATACCTTGCAGTGTGGTTTTGATGCTTTAGAGGCCTCCTGCAGAGCTGCTGTCATGGGGTCTGTCATACGTAGACATGCTTGGCTCAGAGCAAACCTTACCAGATCATGTCAAAGCAAAGTTATTAGATGCGCCACTACAAAAAGATGTATTTTTCGGTGCTAAAGCTGTGGAGGTACTAAAGAAAATGGAGGAAAAAGCGAAATCTATGCAAACAGTTAAAGATTTCTTGCAGGTGCAGCCTCCACGCTTCAGCAGAAACTGGCCTTCAAAAAATTGGGTAGAGGACAACCTCAAGGATCTTACAGAGCTAGACAGTGGCAAACACCAGCCCCCAGAGGTGGAGAATATAGGCCACAGTCATTTAGAAAACAGATGCAATGACTTTCCCCTATGCCTGACAAACAAAGATATAATGGCAGCACCTTTGGGCGGAAAACTGGCCTTATTTTCAAAAAACTGGCACATTGTTACACAGGACAAATGGATTCTGGATATTATAGACAGAGGCTACAGGTTCCACTTTCACACCCTTCCAAGAATGAGAGGCATGCCAAACCTGCCACAAAATCAATGGGCAGAGGCACAAAGGCAAATTTCCGCTCTCATGGATATGAAAGCAATTCAAGAGGTACCTGCAAAAGAACAAGGTCAAGGTTTTTATTCAAGGCTATTTCTGGTACCAAGGAAGGACAAAGATTGGAGACCCATCTTAGACCTATCTGTTCTAAACACATATCTAGAGGTACCAAAATTCAAGATGCTCACATTACAGCAGCTTCTTCCCATGCTGGGCAAGGAGTCTTGGCTGGTAACGTTGGACCTCAAGGAGGCATACCTGCATGTCCCTATCAGACAAGATTGCAGAAGATACCTCAGATTTCTTGCAGGTTCAACCCATTACCAATTCTCTGCATTGTCCTTTGGCTTATCTACTGCGCCCAGAGTGTTTACGAAATGCCTGGCATCAGTAATTGCCTTCTGCAGACAATGAGGAATCCAAATCTACCCATATCTGGACGACTGCCTGATCCAAGCAGACAGAAAGGACCTTCTATTGCAACATCTGACGTTTGTAATAAAACTGTTAAACTGCCTGGGGTACACAGTAAACAAAAAGAAATCAAACTAATACCTTCTCAACAGATAATTTTCCTGGGTGCCAGCTTAAATACTGGGTGCCAGCTTAAATACAACAACCCAGATGGCCTACCTCACGCCAGACAAACAAGGGCAACTGTCTCAATACTACAACAAAATGGCAACTTTAACCAGGCTAACTGCAAGGAAAATCCTGCAGGCTGTGGGGTTCATGGCATCTTGCATCCTACTAATACCATTTGCAAAGCTACATATGAGGAAACTACAATGGTACCTAAAAAACTTATGGTCTCAGCACAGCCACAGCTTGGAAACAATTATACCACTCATTCCATGCCTTCAAAAGGAATTTTTGTGGTGGGCTCAAGCATGCCAAAGAAACACAGGTCTTCCTTTCTGTTTACCACAAGCAACTCAAATCATCACAACAGGTGCCTCAGACTACGCCTGGGGAGCACACATGGCAGGTCAGTGTATTCAGGGAAAATGGTCCCAAAAATAGATGCACCTACACATCAACCAAAAGGAGATGCTAGCCATACAAAATGCTCTTATGACCTTCAAAGAACTACTGCATCCAGGCCAGCTATTAATAAGGACAGACAACACCACAGTCATGTGGTACATAAACAAACAGGGGGGAACACATTCATACCCCCTGTGCAGGCAAGCCATGACCCTGTGGAACACAGCACTGGAATTACAAATTCAACTACAGGCACAATTCCTGCCAGGGAAGGAAAACACACTGGCAGACAACCTAAGCAGAAATATGACAGATCCACACGAATGGAAGTTGCATCCTCAAGACTTCTCAAAGATAACTCAGGCATGGGGACAGCCAGACATAGATCTATTTGCTACCCACAGAAATTACCAGTTGGAAAAATTCTGCTCAAGGACCTATCATCCACAGGCCTGGAAAGTGGACGCACTCTCTTTCAATTGGACAACATTGGCAGTCTATGCCTTCCCGCTTCTACCTCTACTGGCCAAAGTCCTATTAAAAAACAGAGCAGAGAGGCCACAAATGATTCTCATTGCTCCAGACTGGCCACGACAGCACTGGTATCCTCTCCTAAAGAGCCTGTCACACACACCACATGGATCCTTCCTCAAGTTCCTCTTCTGTTGTCCCAGCACAACTTACAAGACCCTTCACAGCCAGCTCAGAACTCTAAATCTAGCTGCATGGAGAATACCTTAGTTTATCAACAAACTCTCCTCTCCAAGGAGGTACAGGATGTCATCTTGGAGGCCAGGAGACCCTCTACTAGAAATACCTACTCCGCCAAATGGAAACGATTTTGTTCCTGGAATCAAGCAAAGGGTCAGAATCCTTGGGTAATAAATATACCTCAGATTTTACAGTACCTAACTGAGATGTTAAACAGTGGCCTCTCCTTCTCTTCCATCAAGATCCACGCTTCGGCCATTTCAGCACAATACAATACGGATCCTCCTTTATTCTCACATCCTCTATTAAGGCAGTTCCTCAGAGGGGCAAAAAGTATAAAACCCCCACGGAAACCACCAGCTCCAGCTTGGGACCTCAACTTCGTATTGGAGAAGCTGACACTGCCTCCTTTTGAGCCGGCTTCTTCAGCAGAGCTACAATACTTGTCATGGAAAACAGCCTTCCTTCTGGCTATTACCTCAGCACGCAGGGTTTTGGAGCTACAGGCCCTCATGGCTGTGCAACCATTCATCATTTTCCATCAGGACAGGGTTTCCTTACTAACCAACCCTACCTTCATGCCAAAGGTAGTATCCAGTGTGGCTTTGAATCAGTCTATTCATTTACCTACCTTTTATCCAACTCCACAGAACAAAGGAGAGCGGCTACTACATTCCTTGGACATTCACAGGCAACTTCGTTATTACTTGGACAGAACAAAGTCATTCAGAAAATCTGAGCAGCTCTTTGTGTCCTACGCTACAGGTGCTCAAGGAAAGGCCATTTCCAAACAGACTATTTCAAAATGGATAGCCCACTGCATACGCTTTTGTTATTCATTTCATGGAAAATCAGTGCCTGTATACATCAGATCCCACTCCACCAGGGCTACAGCTACCTCAGCAGCTTTCCTCAGGGGGGTCCCTACCAAGGACATTTTGGAAGCAGCTACATGGAGTTCAGTGCACACTTTCTCCAAACACTACCACCTTCCACTATACTCAAAATCTAGAGCGGGCTTTGCCACAGCAGTCCTGCAGGGCATTCTAGCCCCTCCTAATTCTGCTTAGTACCAGCCACCCTTACTTAGCTTTGGGATTCTACCCAAGTGTGATGACTGCAGCTGTATGCATGATGAACATAGTACAGTTTTGTACCTACCATAAATGTAGATGTTCGAGTGCGCATACAGCTGCAGTCCAGGTTACCCTCCCTCCATCCCCTCTTAGGACAGGACTTATGACAAACACCTTTATCATACAACCTATTTGGGGTATTCCTTTATGGTGTATTTGCTTGCAACTACTGTTTTGATTTATCTACTTATGTATGTTTGCATGACATCATGTTTTGCCTTCCTTTCTGGGGCACCTGACATCTGGGGCAAGAAAAACTGAAGAAAATGGCGTCGGCTGCCTCTTTTATACCCCTGCCGCACTGGCGTCAGGGAAGAAGCGACGACAACTGACGCCAGACCTAGACTTTGGAATTTGGCCGACCGAGGACCCACCTGACTGCAGGATAACCCAAGTGTGATGACTGCAGCTGTATGTGCACTCGAACATCTACATTTACGGTAGGTACAAAACTGTACTTTTCAACTCATTCGACTCTGCAATACTGTTCACATTTGTGAAATGTATTTTCAAAGCAGCAAACACTCCGCGGTGGTGGTCTTGTGGTAGCGATGTTCATCGGGCATACAGCTGCAGTCATAACAGATGGGTTATCCTGCCATCAGGCGGGTCCTCGGTCGGCCAAATTCCAAAGTCTAGGTCCGGCGTCGGTTGTCGTCGCTTCCTCCCTGACGTCAGTGCGGCAGGGGTATAAAAGAGGCAGCCGACTCCATTTTCTCCAGTCTTTCTTGCCGTGCGGTGCCCGAAGCAGAAGCAGTTCGCAAGTGCCGGTCGGCCAGCTCCTGAGATTTACGAAAGTATTTCAGCCGAAGTCTTCTTGAAAGCGAAGTACCCCGTTGGGGAAACTTTTCTTGCCTCAGACCGATGTCAGACAAAGTTAATAATTGCATTTCATGTGGGAAGCAAATACCGCATAAGGATTTCCACTCTTACTGTATACCTTGCTTAGGCCCAGACCACGACATCTCGGCCTGCCGTTTTTGTGCTAGATTCAACAAACGCACTATTAAGCGTCGGGCAGAGTTCGCCCTTCACTTTTTTGGCAAAAAATTTAATTATATTATGTCGTTGGATACTCCGACTCCAGTTTTGAGCAAAAAACGCAAAGATAAGGACCGGCATACGAGGTCCGCACCACCTACTGATACCACGCTAAGGCCGACTACCGGTTCTCCGGTACTCAGCGAGGCGCCTACGCAGCCCCTGAGTACCGATGACAATGCATTACTGGTGTCTTCAGTACCCGAGGTCACAGGCTCCTCGGCCCCCATTCCTACTACAGATACCGACGCCACTCCTGGCGGGGAAACTCAGAATTTAGACAGGCCTGCCATTTCTCAAGGGGTCTTCAGGCCTTCCTCCTTCTCTATTAAAGCCTTCACTAAATCTAAAACAGCCATGAAAACCAAAAAACAGGTTCCTCAGACACCCTCTCAAGGCTCCATGCCTAAAAAACAGATGCTTAAAATGGCTGAGGATTTGATTACTCTTATCAGGGGTTCTCAACCTCCCTCTGACAAAAGGCCCAGATTAGAGGAAGACTACCCTTCCTCAGATCAAGCTTCTATTGCCTCAGAACTATCTGAGGACCAGGATTGTGCCTATTCTCCATTCGAAGACTCTGATGCAGAGGAGTCTATTCCCTCGGTCTCCCCCCCTGAGGACTTCTCTTTTGGGGAAATCCTGCATACATTTAGGGAACACTTTCACTGGGAAGGCCAAGATTACTCAGATTCCAAGAAAACGCTCAGGGAATTTCTTCTGCTCCCCCAACATAGGCCTCTGGCTATCCCTCCTGTTTTACATATATTGGATGATGTGTACACAGAAGCCAGCCTTAATCCTGATTCTTTGCCTCCAGCTCTTGTTAAACCAGACAGGTATTACCGGGTTCCTGACTCTCACCAGTTCCTATATAAAAGCCATACTGCTGACCCAGAAACTGTTTCACAGGGTCCCAAGGGAATTAAGGCCTCTACTGCTAAAAACCCATTACCTTCAGAGAGAGATTCCAGATCTTTAGAAAGGTGGGGGGGAAAAGGTGTACACCTCGGCCACTTTAACCATGAGGGCATTAGACTGTCAGTTCCATATGTTAAAGTATCAACACTTTTTGATATCTCAGCTGAAAAGCAAAATGACACAACCAGAACAACCAGATTTAAAAGAGTTGCAGGATTTGTTGCATGGTGCAGAGCAAGTGGGTAAACATACCTTGCAGTGTGATTTTGATGCTTTAGAGGCCTCATGTAGAGCTGCTGTTACGGGGTCTGTTATACGTAGGCATGCTTGGCTCAGAGCAAACCTTACCAGATCATGTCAAAGCTAAATTATTAGATGCACCTCTTCAAAAAGATGTATTGTTTGGTATTAAAGCAGAGGAGGTGCTAAAGAAAATGGAGGAAAAAGTGAAATCAATGCAAACAGTGAAAGATTTCCTGCAGGTACAGCCTCCACGTTTCAGCAGAAACTGGCCTTCAAAAAATTGGTCCTTTCCAGCCACGGACAGACCTCGAAGGGGCAGATACAGGCGTCCAAGGGGTAGAGGGCAACCTCAAGGATCTTTCAGAGCCAGACAGTGGCAAGCACCAACCCCAAGAGGTGGAGAAGATAGATCACAGTCTTTTAGAAAACAGACACAATGACTTCCCCTGCACCTGCCAAGCAAAGCTTTAATGGCAGCACCTTTGGGCGGAAAACTGACATTATTCTCAAAAAATTGGCATATTGTTACAAAAGACAAATGGATTCTGGACATTATAGACAGAGGCTACAGGTTCCACTTTCACACCCTTCCAAAAATGAGAGGCATGCCAAACCTGCCACAAAATCAAAGGGCAGAGGCACAAAAACAAATTTCAGCTCTCGTGGACATGAAAGCAATTCAAGAGGTACCTGCAAAAGAACAAGGTTAAGGGTTTTATTCCAGACTATTCCTGGTACCAAGGAAAGACAAAGATTGGAGACCTATCTTAGACCTATCCATCCTAAACACATATCTACAGGTGCCAAAATTCAAGATGCTCACATTACAGCAGCTTCTTCCCATGCTGGGCAAGGAGTCTTGGCTGGTAACACTGGACCTCAAGGAGGCATACCTGCATGTTCCTATCAGACAAGATTGCAGAAGATACCTCAGATTTCTTGCAGGTTCAACCCATTACCAATTCTCTGCATTGCCCTTTGGCTTATCTACTGCGCCCAGAGTGTTTACGAAATGCCTGGCATCAGTAATCGCCTTCTGCAGACTACAAGGGATACAAATCTACCCATATCTGGACGACTGCTTGATCCAAGCGGACAGCAAGGACATACTACTGCAGCACCTGGCGTTTGTAATAAAACTGTTGAACTTCCTGGGATACACAGTCAGCAAAAAGAAATCAAAACTAATACCCTCTCAACAAATTATTTTCCTGGGTGCCAACTTGGATACAACCACCCAGATGGCCTACCTCACGCCAGACAAGCAAGGGCAACTGTCTCAATACTTCAGAAAAATGGCAACTTACACCAGGCTAACTGCAAGGAAAGTCCTGCAGGCTCTGGGATTCATGGCATCTTGCATCCTACTTATCCCACGTGCAAAGCTACATATGAGGAAACTTCAATGGTACCTAAAAAACTTATGGTCTCAACACAGCCACAGCTTGGAAGCAATTATACCACTCATTCCATGCCTTCAAAAGGAATTTATGTGGTGGGCTCAAGCTTGCCAAAGAAAAACAGGTCTTCCTTTCTGTGTACCTCAAGCAACTCAAATCATCACAACAGACGCCTCAGACTACGCCTGGGGAGCACACATGACAAATCAGTGCATTCCGGGAAAATGGGCATGAAAAGAGAAGCTCCTTCACATCAACCAAAAGGAAATGCTAGCCATGCAAAAGGCTATTATGACCTTCAAAGACCTACTGCATCCAGGCCAGCTATTGATAAGGACAGACAACACCACAGTGATGTGGTACATAAACAAACAGGGGGAACTCATTCATACCCCCTGTGCAGGCAAGCCATGACCCTATGGAACACAGCACTGGAATTGAAAATTCAACTACAGGCACAATTCCTGCCAGGGAAGGAAAACACACTGGCAGACAACCTAAGCAGAAATATGACAGATCCACACGAATGGAAGTTGCATCCTCAAATTTTCACAAAGATAACTCAGGCATGGGGACAGCCAGACATAGATCTCTTTGCTACCCGCAGAAATTGCCAGTTGAAAAAATTTTGTTCAAGGACCTATCATCCACAGGCCTGGAAAGTGGACGCACTTTCCTTCAATTGGGCAACATTGACAGTCTATGCCTTCTTCCCGCCTCTTCCTCTGCTGCCCAAAGTTCTATTAAAAGCCAGAGCAGAGAGGCCGAAAATGATTCTCATTGCTCCAGACTGGCCAAGGCAACACTGGTATCCGCTCCTGAAGAGCCTGACACATTCCCCACCATGGATCCTACCTCTAGTCCCTCTTCTGTTGTCCCAGCACAACTACAAAACTCTTCACAGCCATCTCAAAACTCTAAATCTAGCTGCATGGAGAATTCCTTGATTTCCCAACAGTTTCTCCTCTCCAAGGAGGTGCCAGGATGTCATCTTGGAGGCCAGAAGATCTTCTACTAGAAAGGCCTACTCCGCCAAATGGAAACTATTTTGTGCCTGGAATCAAAAGAAGGGACAGAATCCTTGGGTAATAAATATACCTCAAATTTTACAGTACCTAGCTGAGATGTTACACAATGGACTTTCCTTCTCCTCCATCAAGATCCACGCTTCAGCCATTTCTGCACAATACAACACAGATCCTCCTTTATTCTCCCATCCTCTCTTAAGGCAGTTCCTCAGAGGGGCAAAGAATATAAAACCCCCAAGGAAACTACCGGTCCCTGCTTGGGACCTCAACTTCGTATTGGAAAAGCTGACCCTTCCTCCCTTTGAGCCAGCTTCTTCATCAGAGTTACAGTACTTGTCATGGAAAACAGCCTTTCTTCTGGCTATCACCTCAGCTCGCAGGGTTTCGGAGCTACAGGCCCTCATGTGGCTGTGAAACCATTCATCATTTTCCATCAGGACAGAGTTTCCTTACGAACCAGCCCTACCTTTATGCCAAAGGTAGTATCCAGTGTAGCTTTGACTCAGACTATCCACTTACCTACCTTTTATCCTAATCCACAAAACAAAGGGGAAAGACTACTACATTCCTTGGACATTCACAGACAACTTTGTTATTATTTGGACAGGACAAAGTCATTCAGGAAATCTGAGCAACTCTTTGTGTCCTATGCTGCAGGTACTCAAGGAAAGGCTATTTACAAACAGACAATTTCAAAATGGATAGCCCACTGCATACGCTTTTGTTAGTCATTTCATGGAAAAACTGTGCCTGCATGCATCAGATCCCACTCCACCAGAGCCACAGCTACCTCTGCAGCCTTCCTCAGGGGGGTCCCTACCAAGGATATTTTGGAAGCAGCCACCTGGAGTTCAGTGCACACTTTCTCCAAGCACTATCACCTCCCACTATACTCTAAATCTAGAGCGGGCTTTGCCACAGCAGTCCTGCAGGGCATCCTAGCCCCTCCTAGTTCCACTTAGTGCCTACCACCCTTACTTAGCTTTGGGATTCTACCCATCTGTTATGACTGCAGCTGTATGCACGATGAACATAGTACAGTTTTGTACCTACCATAAATGTAGATGTTCGAGTGCTCATACAGCTGCAGTCCAGGTTTCCCTCCCTCCAACCCCTCTTAGGACAGGCCTTATGACAAACCCTTTTCATATAACCTTTTGGGGTACTCTTTTATGGTGTATTTGCTTGCAACTACTGTTTTTGATTTATCAACATTGCATTTTTGCATAACATTATGTTTGCCTTCCTTCTGGGGGCACCTGACATCTGGGGCAAGAAAAACTGAAGAAAATGGCGTCGGCTGCCTCTTTTATACCCCTGCCGCACTGACGTCAGGGAGGAAGCGACGACAACCGACGCCGGACCTAGACTTTGGAATTCGGCCGACCGAGGACCCGCCTGAAGGCAGGATAACCCATCTGTTATGACTGCAGCTGTATGAGCACTCGAACATCTACATTTATGGTAGGTACATAACTGTACTTTGTCGCCTCACAGTAAGACGCTGCCCGGTTCGACTCAGCTAGAGCGTCTTCTGCATGGAGACATGCGTGAATGGGTGTACCTTTGTTGAAGGTTGTGCGTTAGGGCTGGCAGCTCAGCACGTAAAAATCAATTGCCAATCATTAGCGGACCGGAGTTCTGCTGTGGCGACCCCTAACTGGGGAAAGCCGAAAGACACAACAACAACATTTTTCAAAGCAGCAAACAGTTATGTTCTTCTCCATACTTTTCTATTAAATATTATATATTTAACTAAAAGGTAAATGTAATAAAAGTTATTTTACTTTTGTCTGTTAAGGTAGTATTTACACATTTTTTGTTAAACAGATGTTGCTCCAGTCTGTCATACAGTATTCTTTTACTTGGTTAATTTGTCCCTTATATAATGGTTTTGACTCTGCTCCTTATAAATGTATCATCTTTTTCTTGCCCTCACAACCATTTTGTTTATTATAAATGGGGCAAATAAAACTGACCAATGAAATTGGTAGCTACTTGTGATTCAGATCTCTTCCATGCATGGGTAAAACAAACTGCTGCCATCTTAAAAGGTTATATAGAAGATAAATTTGGTAGACACAGAAAAAAAAAACTAAATCACTTAAAATTAAACAATAGAAATACATACATTACTAAGACTGTATATAAAATAAAATAAAAAGAACAGAACAGAGATTTGGACTGTAGCACAAATCAAACACTCTTGACACTAGTAAATGCTGAACATTCAAGCTTACATACATTACCTGATCAGAAAAATAAAATGCTTTTAATAAGATAAAAATAATCTCCAGCAGAAGTCAAAGAATAAAATCCACAAACAGAAAATGAAGCAGTGTAGGATGCGATAGGAACTGAAAAGTATGAAGCAAAAACAGTCACCATAGTAACAGAAAACAGTCACCCTAATGTGGGAGTCAAGTTATACATACACAAATGCAGTAGAAAGAATCTGACAAGCACTTTTGACCTTTGAGGTAAATCTGAAGGCAGACTACACTAAAGAAAGCTACTGCACAAGTACAAATATGTATTAAAATAGAAATGAAACACACACACACAAATTGCCATAGAAACCCAATTAAATAAAGGCAACAAGGATACTTTCAAGCTAAACCAATGTGTGAAAAATAATGGTGGTGGGGATAGCCTTACATATGTGCTTCTCAGTTCCTATGAATTGCTCCCCAAATGGTTACACTTATATTTTAAGGTGGAACAAGCACATCCTCAGTTAAGTCAACTTAAAAAATGATGGTTGTTGACATTTTTGCTTGCATATGTGTGTATTTCAGTTCATGGAATACAGGGTGCATGGATTGGTGATTCAAGTAAGTAGAGGTGTATGTCCATATGTGAGAGTCTGTGAGTATATGTATGTGTTTGTGGACTTGAGAGCACTAAGTGCTCATTTGATTTTATGTGCATGAATGGCTGTGTGCGTGTATGTGTGTGTGCATGAGCATTTGTGTGAGAGATAGGCTAGTGCTACTTACCGTGACTTGTGTCTGGTATGATTGAGGAGACAGTGGATGCTGAGTGTGCAATGCACTGTGTGCATCTGTGAGTATATATCCCCATGTCATGATGGTCACCACTACAGTCCCAGACATATCCTCTCCCCACAATCTGACAGCTGGCAAATCTAGGATTGTGATGCCTACATCATCAGTATAGCTGTCAAAGTGCAGCTTGGTATCTGTAGGTGCTTTATATGTATATGGGAGTATGTCTTAAAGACAGCATCTATAACTATATGCCCATGTATGGGGGTGGTCTGTGTTAAACAGGGTAGCTGAGTTCAGAAGAGCAGCTGCAATCTATACCAGCTCTGCTATACCTAGCCTGTCCTGTCCGATAGGAGCTATAGAGATATGTCTGTTTATAGATGCAGAACTAGATCATAGTCATATGGGGCCCTAGGCAATGTAATGGACCTGGCCCCCCTTCGTCATCACTCGCCACCATTCCATTTTCCCATTACTTGGATATTTGTCTCCCTGTTACTGTAAAACAGTGTTTAAACCTGTCAGTGTACATATTATTTTCGTCTTTACTTCAGCAATGATTACAAATATTTGGATTTAATTTAAAACATTTATTTCAAACTGCTGTTATTGTAATCCACCAATATCAGTCTTAAGTATATAGCCGTTTTTATTCTTTGGCTTACCAGTTACACATTGAAGCTTTGTAATATTCTCTATAATTCATTATTTTAATGACATGAGGCATGCAGTATCTTGATGTTGGAAACTGCTCCCTATTCCTCACATTCATAATTTCCCAGGCAGTCAAAGTGATCAGCATATCCCATGCTGACTCTGGTGCAAGCCACTCAGACGTTCTTTACAAAGATGTATTGTAATAGGATATTATTCAGTAATGTATTATCCCCTCATTCAAGTTACAAGTAGAACTTTGTTATTCAGACCATACAAGAAGAGCATAGCTGAATGAAATTACGTTTCTCAAAGCTCATGTGCAAAAAAACTTTTTTTTAAACATACAAATAAAAACAAACACATGATAGCAGTAGTAACCACAGCAACAGCAAAGTCCAAATGATCAAAGCTGTAAATAATGATTTCTGTAACAGCAGCCATCCTACCATCCACCACCATCCACACTGTTGCCAACTCCAACAAATGTTCCAAAGTCTCCATACATTCTTCTGTGATCACGCCAAACTTCTCCACCAGCACACTGCTACTTTAAGCCCAAACGATTTATAGTGCCATAACAGTCCTTTCCTTCTACACCATCCTCACTGAGGTCATCAACTCCATCCACCAACACCAGCAATATTCCAAAGACCCGACCAATCCTTGGCCCAGCAGAACCAACCAGAGTCCAAAATCCACAACCCAGGCTTCAGTTCATGCACTTGACACAACTGCCATCTTGAAGGCCTAAGAGGAACATGGCCAGCTCAACAGTCACCGAAGAATCAGCGATTCAAAACAAGGCAAATCCACCACAGCTGTAAAGAAAAACACTGCTGCATTCACCACTCACCCAACAACAAAGCGGTTCACAAAAACGGACTATATACCAACAGAAAACTACATAAATATAAAAAAAACATGAAACGCACAATCGGGAGACAGAGTAGCCGCTGCCGTTCAGGGCGCCACCATCTTGGATTAATTAATCAATCAAGTACAGCAGTTGCAGTGTTTAGGGTTTCATTTCTTTCCACGTTTTGGTTCTCCACAGTTACTGACAACTCCCTATTAATTTCTGTCATTTTTGTTTGCTATATCCACCCATACAATTTATAGCTACATCTTCCATAGAAACCAGAAGGGTAGAGAAGTTTATACAGTTTTCTTGACAGATTACCGCTAGTCATGAATATTAACTCAGGTCTCCCTGAAAATATGCCATGCGTAGTGGGACTTACCCAGTCAGCAAAAACAAGTAAAACAGATCTTGAAGCTGCAAATGATGATATTAAAAACTTCTTGAAGTCTAAACATACTGAATCAGGAGTGTATTTTTTCCATAGAAAAGTTTTGAATCTTTTATACAGTAAGTAAGCCTGTGAGACTTGAATCCTGCCTGCATGCTGTGAGAAAATAAACTTGAACATTTGTTTTAGCCTGTGAGACCAGACCAGTGTTAAGGATTTACAGATGTTGGTTTATATGAGGAACATCGGTATTGGGCCTGAGTTGCTTGAGTGAAACTGCTGCAGAGGGGTGCCTTATGGGGGGAGGGGGTAGAGGAGTCACTGTCATTGCTGGCATGCCAGTTTACTTGGTCTTATCATTGTTTACCTACTCAGGCTTTGCACTTGTGGTTAAAAAAGCTCTGGCATGCGTAAATCAACATGACAAATGGCTATAACTTTGGTCATTGTTATCTAGTTTCTAGAGTTCATATAATTCCCCACATGTGTAAAATATGGAGTGGTCTCTTTAGTCATTTATATTAAAAAAGGAAATAGTAGTCTTTGATTATCTTTAGATTGTCTGCATATCTAGCTTTCATTATGTTTAATATTCTTGAATGAGACAGTAGAAAGAAATTGAAGAATGATGGTTCCATATATGATACTTATAGTATTTCTTTAAACATTTTTCACAAGTCCAAAATCATTCAGACCAGTATATACTGTATTGCCATCAACGTGCCTTATTTTGAAATTATTGGGTGGCAAAACTTGCTATCCTACCCTTTGATCAGCTTTTTAGTCTTCTTATAATTGCTCAATAATCTTGTGTATTCAACAGTATTTCATGTATCACAGAATAAAAAGCTTCAACATGACCAAGGAAATGATGTCTATATGTGCTTTTTTTCACAGAATCAGAACTGATTACAGTTGATAGTCCATAGTTAAAACTGTACAGCTGTTCCATGTTACTCAGTTGTAGCATTTAATCCTCCATAATCATCCCAATAATTGATGTTTTCCATACTAGCCTATAAACTGCGCAGTTTACTCCGTTATTAATTTTGTGTGGTAAAGTTGCCAACCTTCCATTGCATTTCAATGATTAGTCTTAGTTCATTAGACAAAACTTATAAAATCTTTAAAAAAATTTGCTAGAATCCCAAGTAATCCGAGCAACTTCCTTTTCATTTGATATTAACAGTGGGGGATTCTCCCTTTTCTTCATTAGTATGTATCTGTAGCTTTGTTTTGCTTGCCTTCTTATCCATGCTACTTTTCAGAATAATTTCTGAATGGTCCTGATATTTCTGCACATGTATTGTACACCTTGGTTTCACTTTCCACTATGTTTCATTAATATTAGTTCCCATTTTTCTGCCAAAAAGTTATTTCCACATTTTTTTAGTTTTCATTAATATTAATTCATCTTTCATTATACTTTTTGAGCATACAGTTATATTCTCATGTCTTTTTATTCCTTTCACTTGTTCCTAGTGTTGATTTTTCTAAATATTTATTTCATTATTCACCACAGTTTTGAACTTATCAATCCACCCTTCATTTGGATTCTCTTTATCAAAGCCTTTTGCAATATTTTTCTGTGTACAACTTTAGATGTTTCTGTTCTTCTACTTAAAAGACTTTTCCCAGCTCCATTTCTTCGTAAACTTAAAGCAATAATCCCAGTTTCAAATTATACTGTTTTTTTGCACTTAAGTATGCATGTCTTGTGACTAAACGCATGTTAATAGAGACATGCTGTCGTATTATTTCACACCTGCATTCCACATACAGTATTCCATTTATTAACCAAAGTTCTATATAATGTAAGTTTGTGTTTGATAGCTTTTAAAGTCCTTTTTTAAGTTTTAGTATGCTTTGGTTTTATAGTAAGCATAAGTCTGAAAACAAACTAAAAGCAGCAAACTGATGGTACCTAATTAGGAAGTATGGTGACAAATGAAGAAGAGGTGGATTATTAGTAGCCTAATGTATGAGTCAGGGCCAGAATAAAAGTGCAGAAATACCTCAATAATCACAGTTGCCTTTTTTCCTGTAGTGCTTAACATAGTGACAGCAGATGTCACTTCCAATCCTTCACTTCCCTTGCTGTCTACCTAGCTGTACAGTTGCAAGAAAGGGTAGTTTACTGTAAGTATTACATGGTACAGCTGATGTACAAGTTTCACATTTAATCTTACTAACAGCTGAATAGTTCCCGTGTCCAGTTCTCAGCATACTTCTGAACCAATCGGGGACAAATCTCAGTAGAGTCGGACAAAACCAGGAATAATTAGGGATACAGTAGAGAGTCGATTATTCGAATGTCAAATATCAGAAACCTCAGTTATCAGAACCAGCAGTCCAAAGTTTTTGGGTAGGAAAAAATCATAAAGTTTGAATATGTCAACATTATGCATATTTGCTTGACCATGCTTTTTGAGCTTGTCGCCAGCTTGTGTGTGAAAACTTTTCTTTATTGTACATTGGAATCACTGAATGGTTGAAAAGTGTATTCTTGCACACAGAAAAAAAACAAGATTTTAGAAGTTTTTTTAATCCGGTTCAATTATATGTTTGATTATCCGAACTACCCCATGTCCCAGTTAGTTCGGATAATCGACTCTGCTGTACTTTTAAAATATCAGTACTATTAACTTGAGACATTGACTGAATAAGAGAATATGAATTTAAACATTTTTTTGAAGTAAAAGTCTGTATTTCTAATTATTGAATTCACCACTCTTTCTCTGAAAGTCACCAGTTTTAGGAGGGATTAAGAGGGACAGAGCCGAGTAAAAATCATGGATTTCTCTGAAAATCTAGGACAGTTGAGAGGCATGGTTGTTTCTTGTTTGCAGTACAGTTATGCCCCGCTTTACATCTGGGATAGGATGTATCCCATAGAATGTTAACCAGCATGAACATAAACCAAACACCCTATTCTTTGTATTGTGCTTCACTTAACGTCTGTCTGCATAATGGTCAATTGCATTTACGCCTGCTTAATTACAGTATGGACGTAAATGCTGTCAGACGTTGTGCAGAAGAACGTTAAGTGGTACACACCTGTAGTAGGTCTAAACCTGAAGCCATTATATTGATTTGAGCGTTCATTGTAGTTGGTAATCCCAAGATAAAATATCCCTAAAGCCCAGGAATTTCTTATGAGAGAAGTATTCATATCTTTTTTCTGTTGTACTTCATTGCATGACTGCGGTGGTGGTGCTGTGGTAGCGTTGTCGCCCAACAGTTAGACGTTGCCCGTTCGATACTCAGAGTGTCTTCTGTGTGTCGACATGCGTGAATGGGCGTTCCTTCATTGAAGGTTGTGCGTTAGGCCCGGCAAGCCAGCACGTAAAAATCTACTGCCAATCATTAGCGGACCGGAGTTCCGCTGTGGTGACCCCTAACCGGGAAAAGCCGAAAGACAAACAAACTTCATTGCACGATTGCAGCATATGGTCAAGATCAGGCCCCAGTAAATGAAATTTTAGGCAACCACTACTAGCCCCATGTATATTTTATTAATAAACTTGGGAATAATATAGTCATTATACTGATTTTAGTATTACAGCTTTTATCTGAGGTATAAATGTTACCCCGAACAGTTGCTGACATTTACGAAGCAGATAAAGTCCTTCACAAAAGGTCCACTGCCCAGAAATAATCCAAACGGCAAAGCATATAAAGAGCAGTCAGACCACCAGGCTGAATTACACTTTTGATAAAAACACAAGTTAAAATTGCAAGTATATACGTGCTTTCAGGTCTAAGCCCTTCTTCAGATAAAATCACATTTCAAACAAATTCAAATTTAAACAAATAATAACCAATCACATTCTAGTATTGCACTCTCCTCCTTTTTAGGGCTGGTTTTAATGGTATGACATTATTCAGACCAGGAGCTTTATGAGCTGCTAGCTCCATGATCCATTTCATCTCATTATGTTCTGTATGATTTATTAAATCACCTCTCCTAGTGTTATGTATGACTTGCGATACCATAAACTTAAATTTATGTCCAGAGCCATTTTTGACATGCTGAAAAAGTGCATTATGTGTGTTCTGTAGCCTAATGGCTGAAAGGTGCTTCAGAATTCGTTCCTTAAACATACAGTTCATTTTTCCTACATAGAATGAGGTGAAGCACTGGCACATGGCTAGACATATTACATTTCGAGTTTTACAATCCGCATACATATTCAGATAATATTTTTTACCTGTTAATGGATGTATAAACTGATTATGTTCCATAACATCTGGACAAGCTTTACATTGCCTACACCTAAAGGTTCCTTTTTGTTGAGTTATATTTCTCTGAATAGTCCTATACTCCTGGCATGCTCCTGGCAAAATAGATCCTCCAAATATTTGCTCCTTGTAAACCCAAGTAAGGGATTCCCTCCCACTATATTGCCTACCCTATCATCAGTCAGCAGAATCTTCCATTTACGTCTGATGATTTCACATAGGCCTCCTGCATCATTGCTGTATGTCAACATCAAGCGGACATTATTATCACCCCTATTTGCATTATCTATACTAGGTGTACTGGCCTCCCACTGCATCTTTGCTGAAAACCATGGTCTGGCTTTTTGTCCCTTCTATGACATCTGCTGCTATTTATGATTCCTTTTACCCTAGTCTTCCTATAGCCTCTCTTTTTCAAATTAATTCCTAAATCCTTAATCTCCCTCTCAAAATGTACATCTTCATTACAAAGACGAGAAATCCTATTCACCTGTCCCTTAATTATATTATCAAAAGTATGTCTCGGATGCATGCTATTGTAAGCCAAAATGCTGTTTTTCCATCAACTTCTCTTATACAGTGATATATTACAATTGCCATCACTGTCCCTACTTAAGCGCACATCTAAAAAATCTATGCTATCAATCGAGTAGCGTATAGTAAGTCTCAAAAAGGTTGTACTGGATTTTAGGTACATCACAAACTGTTCTAAATCACTTAGGGTATCTACCCCTCCACAGGAAAAAAAAAAAGATGTCATCCACAAATCTTATGTAGTGATGTAATTGTTCTTTCCAAGCATGCATTTTATCAAAAATCACTACCGCTTTTCAATAGGCTAATACAAGGTTTGCATAAGAATTGGCACACGGAGTGCCCATCACAATCCCCTGCTAATGCCTATACTAACTGTCGTAGCATAAGAATATATTATTTTCCATAATCAATTTTAATACATCACAGATACATTTTCTCTTATTAGCTTCAAATGTCACCTTATTAGTCTATATAAATTCAATGGCTCATATTCCATAATCATTACTAATTATGGTGAATAAATTATTGACATCTAATGTCACTAATAAATATTTTTGATTGCGATTTTCGCACAAATACTCCTGCCGACTAGTTACATGCAGACTAGTTAGAGAATGGCCCGTATCTTTTAAAACCCTGGGAAAAATCTGTAAGATCTGTTTTAAGGTTGATTACACCCATATAGATAAATATTCTGTAATCCAACCCCTCCCTGAGACAGTCAGTCTCATCTGGGGTTCTTTAAATCTTTATGCACCTTGGCGACTGCCTTGAACACTGGAATAACTGGATGTTCTATCAAGAAAAAATTTAATAAATCTTCACTTAATATGCCATCATGTTTCAGAGACATTAATTCATTTCTTACCATACTAATTATTATCTTCACATTTAGGGTCGATATCTGCAAAAAAGTAGATGTATCCTATAGCAGTGTCAAGATCTTTTCCTTGTAGCACCTTTCAGCCTTTAGGCTGCAGAACATACATAACGCACTTTTGCAGTATGTCAAGAATAGCTCTGGACATAACTTTAAGTTTATGGTATTGCAAGTCATGCATAATACACTAGGGGAGGTGATTTAGTGAGTCATACAGAATATAATGAGATGAAATGGATCATAGAGCTTGCAGCTCATAAAGCCCCTGGTCTGAATGATGTCATACCATTAAAACCAGCCCTAAAAAGGAGGACAGTGCAATACTAGAATGTGATTGGTTATTATTTGTTTAAATTTGAATTTGTTTGAGATGTGATTTTATCTGAAGGAGGGCTTAGACCTGAAACCACTTATATACTTGTGATTTTAACTTGTGTTTTTTATTAAAAGTGTAACTCAGCCTGGTGGTCTGACTGCTCTTTATATGCTTTGCCATTTGGATTATTTCTGGGCAGTGGACCTTTAGTGAAGGACTTTATTTTATCTGCTTCATATACCTGTGTTTTGGAGTCCGGATACACATGGCTGAGAGGCATAATAAGGAGGAGGAACTCAATTATTGTCCAGAAAGAAGACAGAATTTATCAGCTATGGAAAGGAGGAGGAGGAGTGCTATTTCAGCCTATAATCCCTTGCTGACCTTGGATATAGGTGCTTTAGCAGAAAAAGCAACGGACATTGACTCTAATGTAAGCAATGTGACAGAGTTTTCTGAATTATTAAGTACATTGCAGAATTACTTAATGAAATTAAAATGTCTGCAATGGCAGAGGTTTCACCTAGAAGTGTGTTTAGAGCACAAAATTGTTCTAAGAGGACTACGAGTGCTCTGCATGCCTATGCAAGGTGAGACTTATTCAGAACTGCTAGCAAAATGGCAACATATTAACCTCAAAACAAGTTTTTCATATATGAGGTTATTGATAAATTTTTTTTTGCCACATGAAAGCAACATGGTGGAGGATATAGAAGAGCACCACATACAGAAACTGGACGATGTTTTTTGTGCCATTGCTGCATATGATGTTAAGCTGCAACAAATCAAAACCAAAAAAATGGTTAGGGATTACAGAGACTTTGTTACAGGCCATATTTTTACTTGGCCACAAGAAATACAGTGAGCGTTAGAAACAGAGAAAATAACTAATATGTGCTTTTCTTCCCTAAAATTCGAAGGAAAGTTTCTATTATTGCTGCAACTAAAGCAAATAGTAAGGGTTCAGCCATTCCTCAGATAGAAAGTTGAATGACTTTTATGGTAGCTGAACCTGAACAGAGTATGTCTGAGATCCCATTATCCACTCACAATATCGGACGAGAGTCATCTGATCTGACACGTATGTCTATTGAACTAGTCTACATGTTGGATGAGCACGAGAGGCTTGGAGCACGGCCGAAAGTCTCTCTATCAACCAATAAATCTTCTTTTACACAACCACCAGTGCCGGTGAAAAAGGTGCATCAGAAATGGAACCATTCCTACAACAGGGAATCAAAGAAATGGAAAACTTCGATATGACTGGTGACTGTCATGATATTGTTTATAATGTATCTGATATTGCACTCTCTGATGAACAAATGTACATTTTAAATAAGGGCTTGACTTTTATCCCAAGTGTGGGATCTGTATATAACAAAGTGGTTATGGATTTAATGCTGTTTGGCAGAAATGTTTCTTTAAGGAAAATGTTTGGTAATAATACTAATAAGCAACAGGGTGTTTTAAGGCAACCGAGGACTTTTGTACCTTCAATGCACCCCATCATTTACACATTTTTGAAAGTTTGTGAGGATGAACTCAAGCTATTTTTAAGTAGTGAGCAAAGAAGTAGGAGGTATAATTTAACTATGCCACAGAGGAAGGCATTAGACTCTTTAATACATGATGACAGAACCTGCTGATAAGGGTGGGGCCATGGTAATGAATCTTGATGTTTCCAAGGAAAAGATCTTGACACTAGTACAGGATACATCTATGTTTTTGTAGACATCTCCCCTAAATCTGAAAATAATTAGTATGGTAAGAAATTAATTAATGTCCCTGAAACATGATGGCATATTAAGTGAAGATTTATTCAAATTTTTCTTAATGGAACATCCAGTTATTCCAGTGATCAAGGCACTCCCCAAGGTGCATAAAGATTTAAAGAACCCCCCCCCCCCGATGAGACCGATTGTGTCAGGGAGGGGTTGGATTACAGAAAATTTATCTATATGGGTGGAATGCACCTTAAAACAGTACAGATTTTTCCCAGGGTTTTAAAAGACACGGGCCATTTTCTAACTAGTCTGCATGAGTTTTTGTGTGAAAATGGTAATCAAGAATATTTGTTAGTGACATATTAGATGTCAAGAATTTATTCACCGTAATTAGTAATGATTATGGAATACGAGCCATTGAATTTGTTGACTAATAAGGTGACATTTGAAGCTAATAAGAGAAAACGTGTCTGTGATGTATTAAAATTGATTTTGGAAAATAATATATTCTTATGCAATGGGAGTTATTATAGGCAGAAGCAGGGGATCGCGATGGGCATTCTGTGTGCCAATTCTTATGCAAACCTTGTATTAGCCTATTGGGAAGTAGTAGTAATTTTTGATAAAATGCATGCTTAGAAAGAACAATTATGTCACTACATAAGATGTGTGGATGACATCGTTTTTCTGTGGAGGGGTAACCTAAGTGATTTAGAACAGTTTGTGATGTACCTGGAATCCAGCACAACTTTTTTGAGATTTACTATACTCTATTCGATTGATAGCATAGATTTTTAAGATGTGTACTTAAGTAGGGACAGTGATGGCAATTACAATATATCACTGTATAAGAGAAGTTGATGGAAGAACAGCATTTTGTCTTACGATACATGCATCCAAGACATATTTTTGATATAATTAAGGGACAGGTGAATAGGATTTCTCGTCTTTGTAATGAAAGATGTACATTTTGAGAGGGAGATTAAGGATTTTGGAATTAATTTGAAAAAGAGAGGCTATAGGAAGACTAGGGTAGAAGGAATCATAAATAGTAGCAGATGTCATAGAAGGGACAAAGCCAGACCATGGTTCTCAGCAAATATGATGTTGGAGGCCAATTCACATAGTATAGATCATACAAATAGGGATGATAATAATGTCCACTTGATGTTGCCATACAACAATGATGCAGGAGACATATGTGAAATCATTAGACGTAATTGGAAGATTCTGCTGACTGATGATAGGATAGGCAATACAATGGGAAAGAATCCCTTACTTGGGTTTAGAAGGAGCAAAATTTTGAAGGATGTGTTTTGCAAGGAGCATGGGACTATTCAGAGAAATATAACTCAACGAAAAGGAACTTTTAGGTGTAGGCAATGTAAAGCTTGTCCATGTATTATGGAACATAATCAGTTTATACATCCATTAACAGGTAAAAAATATTATCTGAATAGATATATTGCATTTCGTGTTTTACAATCCACATATCTAGCCATGTGTCAGTGCTTCACCTCATTCTATGTAGAAAAAATGAACTGTATGTTTAAGGAAAGAATTCTGAAGCACCTTTCAGCCATTAGGGTACAGAACACACATAACACACTTAACACACTTTTTCAGCATGTCAAAAATAGCTCTGGACATAAGTTTATGATATTGCAATTCATACATAATAACACTAGGGGAGGTGATTTAGTGAATCATACAGAATATAATGAGATGAAATGCATCATAGAGCTAGCAGCTCATAAAGCCCCTGTCTGAATGATGTCATACCATTAAAACCAGCCCTAAAAAGGAGGAGAGTGCAGTACAAATTTGAATTTGTTTGAAATGTGACTTTTATCTGAAGGATGCTTAGACCCGAAAGCGCTTATATACTTGTGATTTTAATTTATGTTTTTATTAAAAATATAATTCAGCCTGGTAGTCTGTCGCTGACATTTGACCAGAGTGTTGTCATTACTTCTTAAACTATTTGTAGGTAGACTTTGTTACTTTGCATCAAGTATATCCAGAAAACCTCTAAACCAATGTAGATTTCTTTTTCATTTTCTTCAGACCAGTCACGATTTGATCGACCATTTACCATTTGACTGTACCAGAAATTTTGGTCAGTTTTAATCCCTACTGGCTTTGTTATAAGTTGCTTTTTAGTTGACTCTTAGCTTTTTTTTGTGATTGCTTTAGATTTCTGTTATTTGCAAGCCACTGGGCTACTCAGAGCTGTAGAGATACTGCCACAAGCAATTATGACCTAATTTCACCTAAGCGGACATAATAAGAGACTGGGAAAGTATTTATGTTGCTGGTTTTCATCTGTGACAATGTTTTACTGCTTTGCTAATTTTGGATGCTGTTCGGTGTGTAGTCGATCTGTGCCATTCAGAACACTGCTGTAGTAGTGTAGTATCTTGAGAGAAGCTGCTGTTGTAGTTGTTTAATCACAGCTGGCTTTGTAATAAGATGTTTCGCAATCCGCGTCTTGCTTTTTTTTCTATTTACTTTAAATTGCACTGTTTCGCTTACCACTGCACGACATTTGGCTGGGCTGCTTTGAGCTGTGCATTGCAAAGAGGTGGGGACATATTATAATCCATAGATACAAATCATTAGGGCTAAGCTGCGACTATACTTTCTATCACTGTATTATTCGCCCTATATCTTCTCCACAGTTCTAACTTGGAATAGTGTGGCTGCTGAAGCAGTGTTTCAGCACTGTTAAGGGCCTGCACCTTGCATTAAGGTGCAGCCTTCACCCAGCTTAGAAAAGAACTGCTCCATTACACTAAGTAGGACCTTATGGTCTCCCATAATGTCAACACAGTAACTCCCCATTACATCAGAAGCAGGCTCAGCACAGTAGGCCTTGTTGATACAGGAAGTTCTGTAGTAAAACTCGTATGTCGCCTTAAATTTCTGTATATTATTCCTCTTCCCACAAAGTATAAAGTTAACTTAATGTATTAAAATGCTAGTCAGACCAATATATACTGTATTGCCATCAACGTGCCTTATTCTGAAATTATGGGGTGGCAGAATTTGTTTTGAAGACGTCTTGCATTATTTTAGATGAAAGCACTCAATTTACAATAAATTGTTTTTTAAGACTGCTGCGTATGGTATAAATATTTATATTAATATGGAAAGCTGATTTGTCATGTAATGTTATATTAACACGTGAATTTCTAGTTTCTTGTATTAAAAGGGCTTCAGTGTGCCACTTGTTGTCCTGTTGCAGGTGCATTTTAACTATCTCTAAGGTCAGGTTACTTAGAGGAAAGGGAAAAGTGACTTAGCTTTTACATTATGACTACTGAATTCATTTTTTGAGTTTGTGTTTCAGCTATATTTTTAGTCTTGATTGTGGGAGACTTGCTGTTTAATTTTATGTAGCCCCCCCCCATATGTTTTGTTGTTAGGTGCCCTCTCTAAGTTTATTTTTGCAGTGCTGTGTGAATGATCAAAAGTGACCTTTTTTGCTGCTGTTTCATGATCTGATTTCATTCCGTTCACTTTTACTACTCAAATAAGTTTGGATGCATATTGTTAATTATTCTTTTGAAGCCAGCTTTGTTCTGTACTTATTTTTATTCTATGTCTGAAGTAATGTCATTTAATTGTAGTATTACATGATCACTTTTGAATCTTACATGTGTTCTTTTCTTGTAAATTATTTCTGTTTTGCAGCTTTGAACTTTGTAATAACGTCCCACAAGTAGGAGGAGGATTTAAATTTTTAGTGTGTAGTGCAACATTCTGCCATATAGACTCTTTAAGACGTAAAAATTGAATATAATTTTACACTCAAGTTATTTTATGTTTGAGTAATTGTTTTGTGTTCCACATATATTGAACCTGCCAGGAATACCTTTCAACCTCTGAGCATTAGTCATAGCAGAGACGTTTGAAAAATCAAAGCAGATAGTCAAGAACAGGACCACTTTATTTTTCCAGAATATAAAGCTTCTAGATAGTAGACTCCATACTGGTAGTGACATCAAATATTTGTATATGCTTGCTTTTGTTATATAATAAAATATGTACCTTGAACTGGTCTGATTTCATGAGGAATGTCAGTAAGTTTAGGAGGATCCAGGCTAAATGTGAGAGCTAGAGTAATAGAGCTATGCATACATCTCAGCAATTTGAAAGGTGTGCTACCAGATCAAGAGCACTAGTGATTCATGGGTTGATACTAGGCTATCTGCCCTAGGGCATTTATAAGCCTAGCTAGGGTGTGTTTGGCTTTCGCCACCCTTTTAGATTTGTAGACTGTGCCTTTGAATGGTAGGTCACAGAAGATAGCCTTTTTATGGTTAGTTTATTGTCCCTCTGTCTAGCAGGGACCCAGAAGAGATCCCAGGGGTAAACTCACGATCTCCCATCCACTCGTCAAGATTTCTCTTGAAGAGGGTCAGTGAGGGGCTCTGCCTAACCTGGACTGGGATTCTGTTCCAGAGTGAAGGGAGTCTCTGGGATATGAATCTGTCCCTCCAGCATGTCCTGTTTACTTCTGTGCTGAGGTTCAAGTCTCTGGAGCATGTAGCTCTAAGGGATTTGGATTTCCTGAGGTGGAGCATGTCCATTAATTCTGGGTTAGACATGGCTTTACATGTCAGGCACAGATCGCCTCTGAGTAGGCGGTAAGCAACTGAGTAGAGCTGAAGTTTCTTTAGCCTAACTGCATAGAGCATCTGTTTGAATCCCTTGATCCTCTTGGTGAGGTACTTTTGGGGTCTTTCCAGTTGCAGCAGGTGTCGGGTAAGGTACATCCCAGTTGGGGCATTGTATTAAATTATGGGCCTGATGAGTAGAGGGGCACAATGACCTCTCTTGATCTAGATGTGAAACCTTTCTTGATGAGGTGGGCTATATAGAAGGTCTTTCTAACCATGTTGGCAACGTGATTGTCAAAGGAGAGATTACTATCTACTTGGGTCCCCAAATCCCTAATTACTTCCTCTGTACTTAATGGATTACCTCCTATGTGGTAATCTGTGGGCACTTTGTTTTTCCCAAAGGGGATGACTATGCATTTTTTGGCATTTAGCTTCAGGCCATGGCTCTGGCACCAGTTGTCTGTCTCTGTGAGACCCTTTTGGAAGATGCTTGTGTCTATTATGGCACCCGGTTTGCAGTCATCTGCAAACTTTGTCAGCCAAAGTCCTCCCGTGTTTGCCTGTACCTCAGAGAAATAAATACCGAACAAGAGAGGTCCCAGGACTGAACCCTGTGGGACGCCACTTGTGACTGGTTTAGAGTCTGACAAGGCACCTGCAGCTCTGACCATGTGGGTTCTATCCCTGAGCCAGTTTGCAACCCATCTTCTGACATAGGGATTGATGTTTATGCTGGTGAGCTTATTTATGATGCTGGAGTGGGGTATTGTGTTGAAGGCTTTTGCGAGGTCCAGGTAGGCTGTGTGGACTACCTTCCCTTCGTCTATGGCCCTGGTAACTGTTTCAAAGAAGTCAGCCAGGTTTAAGAGGCAAGATCTGCCCTTAAAGCCAAATTGGGTAGGATCCAGTGTCTGTAGGTTCCCGATGTCATTGTTTATGAGTTCCATGATGATACACTCCATAGCTTTGCAGACCAGGCTAGTCAGGCTTATAGGGCGATAGTTTCCGGGATCTGTTGTGGCACCTCCCTTGTGGAGCAGGACCACTGTTGCAGTACGCCATTCCTTGGGTACATATCCTGTAGTAAGGCTGAGTTTGAACAGTGACTTTGTGTGAGGGTTAAATTTTTCTTGTAGCTCGTGTAAGACGCAGCCCAGGACACCGTCCGGTCCCATTGATGCTGTGTTTTCTGCTTTGGAGAGGGCAGCTCTCACCTGTTTATCTGTGATGTCTGGGAGGCTACACTCTGTTGGGATGGAGATTTGCTCTTTTGGGGGGATGGGGGGGAGAAATTTGCACTAAACCCGTCTGCCAGGATGTTGGCAATGTCTGTGGGTTCAGTGTATTTTTTATCATTTTGCACTAACTCAGAGCATATCTGGGAGTTGCCCCCCAAGTTCCTGACATAACTAAAGAAGACCCTGTGATTGTCTTTAGTGTCTTGTGCAATTTTTCTTTCAAAGCTGGCCTTAGATGATTTTATGAGGGATCGTAGCTTCTTGCTAGTACTGATCAGAGATGCCTTCCCTTTTTGGGATTTTGCTCTATCATGTAGTAGCTTTCTCCTTTTGTTGTATAGCTTATTTATGGCTGGGGTCCACCAGACAGGTCTCCTGCCTTTGGAGGAGTGAGTCTTGGTTTTATTTGGGATGGCACAACCATACATTCCTGTAGGTGTCCATAGAATGCGTTTGTAAAGGATTCAGTGGTTTGAGTCATATTTTCCACTGGCCCTGGGGGCTTTGAAGGATACCACCTCGGTTTTGAGAAGTGTGAAGTTTGCTTTTGAGAAGTTCTTCATCATGGTTACCTTGGCTGGGGGTGGGGACGGGATATGGATGTCCAGTGAGATTAATTTATGGTCTGACCTTACCAGTTAGGGGTATACATCTGGTGTGGAACATAGAGTCCCTATGTTGGTGATGACAAGGTCCAGTATGTTTTCCCCTCTTGTGGGTGTGGTGACTAGTTGTTCCATAGCATTTGAGTTTATAAATTCTAGGAACCGTTGGGCAAGGATGTGTGGGCTTGAGTAGTTTACCCAGTCAATGTTTGGGTAGTTGAAGTCACCCAAATATAATGGTGTTTGGAGAGACCTTCATATTCTCCAGTGTTCTCAGGAAAGCCAAGTGGGTGTCCTGAGTTTGGGAGGGTGGTCTGTAGCAGGCTACAAACTGAAAAGCAGTTTTGCCCACTGTTAGTTGCACATGGATTGTTTCCGTTGCTTCGTGCAGTGCTACTAACCTGGAGGTGTGGGTATCTTTGATGTATATGGATACTCCCCCTCCTTTTGTGGTTTGGTCTAAGTTTTGTGGCCGAAAAGCATGGTATGAAGTATACCCTGATAGTATTGGGGTGCTTGCGTGAGCCTTGAACCAGGTTTCTGTTACTGCACAGACATCGATGTTCTCCATACTGAGGAGAGCCTCAAGTGCGTGCATTTTGAGGTTTAGACTTCTGGCGTTGAGCAGCATTACCCTTAGTTTCCTTTTCTTTGTATTGTCTATGGAGGTGCGTTTGTCTTTTGAGCCTTGCCTAAAAAAGGCACTATGGGGGTGGCAAGAGCCTTAGCCAGTATTCGAAAGCCCAGAGGTGACAGGTGCAAGCCGTCCCTAGCGATGCAATGTGGCTTGTCAAGCATGTCATCCCAGGCTGACAGACACTGGGATCCCCTTTGAATGACACCAATACTTTAGCCAATTGTTAAAAACTTGTCATTTTGTCTTTATACTGTGGCATCATTCTTGGTGAGGGTAAGATGCTACTCAAGGTCAGGGTCATACCAGTCTGGGCTACATGATCAGAGAGCTCCTCTATGTCTCTTCATGTAGTCCAGGGAGGTACGTCTCAGGTCATTCACACCAGCATGGACAATGACAGAGTCATATTTGCACTTGCTTTGGAGTGACCTGAGTGCATGTGTTATGTGGCGGATCCTGGCACCCGACAGACAGCTTACAGTGACCTTCTCCTTGTTCAGCCTGGTGAGTGGGACGTCATTGTGTCTGACAATAGAGTCACCTATTACAAGTGTATTAGGTGTGTTGTTTATCCTTAAGGGCTGTGACTGTGTGGCACACTGACTTTGTGTACTATGTGATACGTGGGTATTGTTGTGGGTAGCAGTTGTTTGGATGTCTGCTTTGGAGGTCTCTGCTGTTTAGGCAGATTTTTATTTAGAGCCTCCGAGTATGTTTTTGTGTGTTTGTGTTTGGTTTGTTGTTGCTATAGGTCTATGTGAGACTGGATTTGTGGTGTGTGTGGTTTCCTTCTCCTCTTGATTGGCTGTGCCAGTCATGGGTCGAGAGAGCCATGATTTCATTCCATTCATTTTTACTACACAAATAAGTTTGGATGCATATTGTTAATTATTCTTTTGAAGCCAGCTTTGTTCTGTACTTATTTTTATTCTATGTCTGAAGTATACCTCATCAGATAAACAGATACCAGCAGCAACACACTAAGAAAATGGGGAATTGTCTGCCATTTAAAGACCCACGATAGATTCTTAGCAGTACACCTAAGCAGTATAACAGTGTCTTGAGCCTGCTTTCTGCTGACTTCAACCACCCTAGCTTCCACTTTAGCTTCTTCCTTTCTTGGGGCCACTACATTCAGATGGACTCCATCCCTACAGACAACAGTGTGATATGAATCCCCCTCTCCTAGTGTCTGGATAGAGGAGTAGGGAAGATTGGTCCATCATATTGCAGTCAAACATTGGAATTTTCTAATCCCTCTCCCTCCATATTGCTGATGTTATGAGAGTTGTCTGGGTGGGCAATGAGTCTTTGCCAGTAAGGAGATGCCTATCCTAGCTGTAGAGATGTCTTGTCTCTCTTTGGCCATCTCACATGCCCATTCCAGTGATCACTCCCAAGACATAGCCTTCATTAGGGCTTGAGTGACGCATCTTCTGCTGATTGGGACCACCCCTTTGTCTCTGCTAAGCCCACTATTGCAGTCCTCCAAGAAGAATCTGGTCACTGCTTGCCAGTTTATGCTTGTTTCAGTAATACTTAATAGCGCAGTGATTGCGCAGGCTAGATTAACTTGGTCTGCACTGGATAACACCTAGCACTCCTACTAGGTGGCTCCTCTGTGGCATGCCAAACCACCTCTCTCCCCTCAGAATGGGTAAACTGGTAATGTACACTCACTTCATCCTTCCCAGCCAGCTCCTACAGTCACCTGAGCTGCTAATTGAACTTGGTTCTTTATTTTTATCCTTCTTTCTATGCCATGGTTCTGGCTAAAATAATTGGTGTTTTCAATGTTTGATTTCACAAAACACTCTGGTAACTCACAGTAATGCATTTGTGCTACATACTGTCAGTGTTGTGACATTGTTTGTGAATTTTGATGACAGATGTGTACACCTGCATCTCTTTTCTTTGTGCCATCTAAAAATATTGCTTAATACTGAGATAAAGTTCAAGTGGGAGGACTGGGGTTTGAACCTAGTACTTCCTGTCCTTGAGATTGAAACACTCCATGTTTTTATTTTGGGAAGAATCCTTCAGAGACATTAACTGGAGGCCAGAATTGGACCTTGGACTTTGTGTCTGTGAGGTGAAAACCTTAGCCCTCATGCCACCAGGCTGTGTCAGGTCTACAAGAAATACTTGGGACTGTACCACCTCAGAAAGAAGAACTAGGTAGATTATAGAACAGATAGCAACTCCGATAGGTGTAGAAATAAGGTGCTGGTGGTGACATGCAGAAGTCCAGGAAGTTATCAAAATAATGGAAGAGTGCAGAAATAAATGGTAGAATAGGGAGATCCGGTTAAGAAGGAATACTCGGTGACTTGCAAAGAGGCTAAGTGAGCAGTCACAATAGCAAAGAACACGATGTCGGAGAAAAACTGTACCATCTTCTGGAAAGTGACTCAGAAAATGGCACAAAGATGTGGTAGCAGCTTGCAAGACAATGACAGAAAGTTAATTAAGGCACTGTTCACAATAGATGCTCACAACAATCTGCTCACCAGTTCAGAGGACATAAGTCAGATGGAAGGAGTATTGTAAGAAGTTTCTGAATGAAGAAAAGCCCACAGAAGCTGTACTGCCTCAAGCGCAACCTACAAACAAAGAGGAGGTACTTACCCCAAAAGAAGTACAAAGACCACTAAGAAAAATGAAGTCAGGAAAAGTAGCAGGTTCAATTGAATAGAACATGGGTATGATCAAGGTACTGTGTGCATTAGGAGAAAAATGGCAACTGAGGGTATTTATCACAGTATGGGGAGAGGGACATATCCCAAATGATTGGAGAATAACCATACCCATTCTAGTACCAATGTATAGGAACAAAAGGCCTAGTCACAACTGCAGGCAGTACAGTGGCATCATACTCATGTCATATTGCATGAAAGTGCTAGAACAAGTGATTAATAAACATGTTTATTTGAATCAACCAATTTCAGTCTCAACCCAGAAAATATGCAGAGTAGTAGAAAGTACAAATACTTAGAGAAGTTAAAAGTAAGATGGGAGATGAGCAGATGTTCTTCGTGTTTCACTATTGCAGTCATTACATTTGGGTTATCCTGCTGGCAGGTTGCCCTCAGTCGGCCTGAATTCCAAAGTCTTGGGTCCTGCGTCAGTTGCTGTCACCTCTTCCCTGACATCAGGTTGTCAGGGGTATAAAAGATGCAGCCGGCGCCATCTTTCTTGCCGCGCGGTGCCCGAAGCAGAAGCAGTTCGCAAGTGCCGGTCGGCCGACTCCTGAGATTTTCGTGTTCGAGTTTCAGATCCGAAGTCTTCATTAAAAGCTAAGTACCCCGTTGGGGTAACTTTTTTCTTGCTCCAGACCGATGTCAGAAAAAGTTAATAATTGTATTTCTTGTGGGAAGCAAATATCTCATAAGGACTTTCATTCTTACTGTATTCCTTGCCTAGGCCCTGACCACGACGTTGCTAGTTGCCAGTTTTGTGCTAGATTTAACCAACGCACTATTAAGTGTCGGTACAATTTTGCATTAAGCTGTTTTGGGCGAAGATTTAATTATACAATGTCGTCGGATAGCCATCCGACTACTGGAGTTCACAAAAACGTGAAGAAAAAGAAAAAGACAGGCAACCGAGGTCCAAAACCGACGACGAAGCTTCTCCTAAGCAAGTCGCCGGTTCTCCAGTTCTCAGTGAGGTGCTTTCGCAGCCCCTGATGCCCGCTACTTTAGAGTCGCAGGCCGCTACCACCTCCCACGTGGAGTCGGTCAGGCCGCAGGAAACTCAAGGTATTGGAGCCTTGGAGATTATTCCCTCAGATGGGTCCGGAGCCGCAGAGCAGGCATTGGCTTCTGAGGGTGTATTCAGACCTAAACAATTGTATATTAAACCGACTTCAAAGACTAAAACACCTTTAAAGGCAAAGAAACAAGTTCACCAGCCACAAGGACAGGCCTCCATGCCCAAAAAACAGATGCTCAAAATGACCAAAGACTTAATTACCTTGATCAGGGGTTCTCATCCCCCTTCTGATAAGAGGCCTAGGCAAGAGACAGACTATGAGTCTTCAGATCAGGTTTCCATTTCTTCTCATTCCTCTTCTGATCAGGAATATTCTCTTCCCCCCATGAGGATTCTGATGCTGAAGAATCCATTCCTTCAGCTTCTCCTCCTGAGGACTACTCTTTTGGGGAAACCTTGCATACCATGAGGGAGCACTTCCACTGGGAGAGCCAAGATTTTTCAGAATCTAAGAAAAGGCTCAGAGACTTCCTTTTACTTCTTCAACACAGGCCTCTAGCTATTCCACCTGTGTTGGACATTGTAGATGTAGATGATATGTTCTCGGAGTCCAGTCTGACCCCTGACTCTTCACCTCCAGCTCCTGTTAAGCCTGAGAGATACTACAGGGTTCCTGACACTCATAAATTCCTTTTCAAAAACCCTTCTGCAGACCCAGAAACTATTTCTCAGGGTCCAAAAGGGGTCAAGGCTTCTACTGCAAAAAACCCTACCCCCTCTGACAGGGATTCTAGGGCTCTGGATAGGTGGGCAAAAAAGATTTACACACCTGCTACTTTGGCTATAAGGGCCTTAAATTGCCAGTTTCATATGCTCAAATATCAGCAATATATCATGACACTGCTTAAACAGAAAATGATGGCAAATTCTGAATGTGCAGAAAACAAAGAAATGCAGGATTTATTGCATGCAGCTGAACAAGTTGGAAAGCATACTTTGCAATGTGGTTTTGATTCTCTGGAGGACTCCTGCAGGGCCTCTGTTACGGGTTCTGTCATTAGGAGGCATGCTTGGTTAAAGGAACAAAATCTGCCTGACCATGTTAAAGCAAAATTATTAGATGCTCCTTTACAACATGATACCTTGTTTGGTGTTAAGGCAGAAGAGGTGTTAAAGAAAATGGAAGACAAAGCTAAATCTATGCAAACGGTCAAGGATTTCTTACAGGTACAGCCACCTAGATTTAGCAGACACTGGCCTACAAAGAATTGGTCCTTTCCAGTCTCAGACAGACCTCAAAGGGGCAGATCACAGCTGCAAGGATCTTACAGGTCTAAGCAGTGGAGTGCTTCTACCTCTAAAGGTGGAGAGGACAAATCACAATCATACAGGAAACAGTCCCAATGACTTCCCCCTGCCTGCACCAAACATTTATCTTCTGGCAGCACCCTTAGGGGGAAAACTAGCACTTTTTTCTCAAAATTGGCACATTATAACCCAGGACAAATGGGTTCTACAAATAGTGTCACAAGGCTGCAAGTTTCATTTCCATACCCTACCAAGGGCAAACGGTTGACCAGACCTGCTAAAAAATCAATGGGCAGAGGCTCAAAAATAAGTCACAGCTCTCATGGACATGAGGGCTATTCAACAAGTGTCACAGCAAGAGCAGGGACAAGGATTTTAATCGACTGTTCTTGGTACCCAGAAAGGACAAAGCATGGAGACCTATACTGGACCTATCTATTCTAAACACTTTCCTGGATAAACCAAAATTCAAGATGTTGACCTTACAGCAGCTTCTGCTCATGCTGGGCAGCAAGGCTTGGCTCGTGACTTTAGACCTAAAAGAGGCATACCTGCATGTCCCAGTCAGACAAACATGCAGAAGATACCTCAGATTCAAGGATGGCTCAAAGCTTTACCAATTCTCTGCACTGCTCTTTGGCTTATCTACTGTGCCCAGGGTCTTCACAAAGTGCCTGGCACCAGTAATTGCTTACTGCAGACAAAGAGGAATACAAATATATCCTTACTTGGACGACTGCCTCATACAAGCAGAGAACAAGGACATTCTACTACAGCATCTGACGTTTGTGATAAGACTTTTAACATGCGTAGGGTACACAGTCAGCAAAAATAAATCAAAACTAGTACCCTCTCAAGAGATAATATTCCTGAGTGCAAGCTTAAATACAACTGCCCGATGGCTTATCTCACTCAAGACAAACAAAGGCAACTGACTACCTATTTCACGGAAATGGCAACAAAGGCCCAGTTATCTGCAAGAAAAATTCTGCAGGCTTTGGGCTTCATGGCATCCTGCATCTTACTAATTCCATATGCAAGACTGCATATGAGGAAAATTCAATGGTACCTAAAAAGTGTCTGGACACAACATTGCCACAGTCTGGAAACAATGATTACTCTAATTCCCTGCCTGCAACAGGAGTTTTGATGGTGGGCAAAGGCTTGTCACCAAAACAAGGGACAGCCATTCTCACTACCCCCAGGCAGGCAGAGCCTAACGATGGATGCATCAGATTATGCTTGGTGGGCACACATGGCAGGAAGAGGCATTCAGGGCACCTGGTCCACAAACCAAAAGCATCTACATATCAACCAAAAAGAGATGTTAGCTGTTCAAAATGCTCTGACAGCTTTCAAGGACCTACTTCATCCGGGACAACTACTGGACAGACAACACCACGGTCATGTGGTACATAAGCAGGGGGGCACTCATTCTTATCCCCTGTGCAGACTAGCCATGACTTTATGGGACACAGCATTGACTTACCAAGTTCATCTGCAGGCACAATTCCTGTCAGGAAAGGAAAATACTTTGGCAGACGAACTAAGCAGAAACCTCATGGATCCCCACGAGTGGCACCTGGATCCACAAGTCTTAAGCATGATAAAAAAATGTGGACGCCCGGACATAGATCTATTTGCCTCCTCTCAAAACAATCAACTAAAAGGATTCTGCACAAGAACTTATCACAGACAAGCTTGGAAAGTGGAAGCCTTATCTTTCAACTGGACAAATATATCAGTATATGCGTTTCCTCCACTGCCTCTCCTCCCCAAGGTACTCCTAAAGGTCAGGCAGGAGAAACCAAAAATGTTTCTGATTGCCCCAGACTGGCCATGCCAGTACTGGTATCCGATCTTAAGAAACTTGTCCCAGTGCCTAGCCTGGACCTTACCTCAAATACCTCATCTACTGTCCCAGCAAAACAATCAGATTCTGCACAGCCAACTCAGGACCCTAAACCTGGCAGCATGGCGGATAATGTAGCTATACAAACCACACCTCTCAGTAAAGCTGTGATGGATGTCATTTTAGAAGCCAGAAGGCCTAGTACTAGAAGATCCTATGCTGGAAAATGGAAGAGATTTTGTGCTTGGAACCAAGCTCAAGGAACTGATACAGCTGTCCCAAATATTCCTCAGATTTTGCAATACTTAACTGAGATGCTGGACAAAGGCCTATCTTTCTCATCAATTAAAATCCATGCGTCTGCCATTTCAGCTCATTACAGTACAGACACACCACTCTTTTCTCATCCTTTATTAAGGCAGTACCTCAGAGGAGCCAAAAACTTAAAGGCCTCCATGGAGAACGCCAATACCTGCATGGGACCTCAATTATGTCTTGGAAAAACTCACCTTACCTCCTTTTGAGCCAGCTGCTACTGCAAATCTAAAATTCTTATTTTGGAAAACAGCTCTGCTCCTAGCAATAACTTCTGCAAGATGAGTTTCAGAGCTACAGGCTCTCATGGCCGTGGAACCCTTTATCATTTTTTTATCCAGACAGGGTCTCTGAGAACAAACCCTACATTTATGCCTAAGGTGGTATCCAGTGTAGCCCTTAACCAAACTATTCATTTGCCAACTTTTTATCCAAATCCACAGAACAAGGGGGAGAAAATTGTGCATTCTTTGGACGTACACAGACAACTTAGATTCTACTTGGACAAAACTCAGGTTTTCAGAAAGACAGAACAATTACTAGTGGCATATGCCACAGCATCACAAGGAAAGGCCATCTCCAAGCAGACTATTTCAAAGTGGATAGGTCACTGCATTCGTTTCTACTACTCACAGCATGGCAAACCAGTGCCTAAGGGCATTAGGCCACATTCAACCAGAGCTGCAGCCTTTCTCAGGGGAGTACCAACCAAAGACATTTTAGAAGCTGCTACTTGGAGTTCTGTGCATACCTTTACAAAACATTACAATCTGCCTCTTTACTCTAAATCCAGGGCAGGCTTTGCCACTGCAGTTCTGCAGAGCCTCATAGCCACTCCTAATGCTGTTTAGCTTCAGCCCCCCCAACCATAGCTAATGGAACTCATACCAAATGTAATGACTGCAACAGCGAAACACGAAGAACATAGTACAGTTGTGTACACTTACCATAAATGTAGATGTTCGAGTGTATTCACTGTTGCAGTCCAGGTTACCCAACCGCCATCCCCCTTATTTTTTCTGGAACTTATCTTTACTTCTCTAATCTATACAACCTAGGTGGTGTATTTGCTTATAGGTGAAGGCAAAGCTTATTTTTGGTGCATGTATGTTTTATTTACATAATTTTAGCCTATCCTTTTGGGGGCACCTGAGATCTTGTGCAAGCAAAACTGAATAAAATGGCGTCAGCTGCATCTTTTATACCCCTGACGACCTGATGTCAGGGAAGAGGCGACAGCAACTGATGCAGGACCCAAGACTTTGGAATTCAGGCCGACTGAGGGCAACCTGCCAGCAGGATAACCCAAATGTAATGACTGCAACAGTGAATACACTCAAACGTCTACATTTATGGTAAGTGTACACAACTGTACTTTCTACTTCAAATCAAGATGCAGCACAACTGACCAAAATTTGTAGTGAGATATAGTGGAGAAGAAGCTGGCGATGAGGAAAGAGTCCAAATCAGCCTTTCTAGCCTTGGCTAAGGCAAATGACATAGTCCCAGAAAAGCTACCTGGGCAGCTCAGTGATGGTTTGAAGTTCCAGGAACATTGGTAGAATTGATGTAGGTTGTGTACAAGGAATGGATGATGCAAACATGAAACAGTGTTTGGTTTCTTTGAGGGATTTCCATTAGGACTGGGTGTGCATCAGTGTTCTCCACTCCTGTTCATTCTGGTGAAAGACTATGTTAGCAAACAGGTCAATGGGGACAGATCAACAAAGCTGCTGTCTTCAGGAACTATAGCAAATGACTGGAGACTAGAATGCAACATTTTTAGGTACATTGGTTGAAACTGTGTGCAGACAAAACAGTAGTCATGGCAGGAAATGGGGAAATCAGAAAAAAAGTTGAAATTTGATTGAAATTTGAGATAAAAGGGAATATATTAGAAGAGAGTTTTGTGTCTGGATGATGTGGCTGAGGAGAAGAGTCAAAACAAAGAGGTCAGTGCTGCAATCAAAGATGCTGCAGCCATCTGACACAAAGTGTGAAGAGTAGTAGTACATGACATAAAAATGCCAAATAAGCTGAAAAGTGAGTTGTACAAAACAGTGGTGTGACTAGTGCCTCTTTATGGCACAGAAACCTGGGTATTGAAGGCAGAACAGCCGAGGAAGCTTGAGGCAATGAAGATGAATTGGCTGAGACAATGTAATAGGATGCACACTGTCTGACAGGTGATGAAATAAGGGCATCGGAGCAGAAGCCAAAGTAGTTCAAGGCAAAGAAAGTCAAGTAGATCAGATTTCAGTGGTTTGTTCTTGTATTCAGGAAAGCAGAAGGCAATCTGATAAGATTTGGGAGAAACAGGAAGACGGTAGTAGGGGATAAGGGCATCCAGCCAAGAGCTAGATGGATGGTGTAAGAGAAGACCCATGACAGCTGGGCATTACTTTTGAAAAAAATAGGAGTGGCTCTGGCTTGAGATCAAGTAGTGATAGTTGTCACAACATCCCAACTTCGTGAAAAAATGTGAAAATAGGGATGATGTCAATGTTATTTACTGTTGCTGCAGTGAACATTTGGGATGGCTGCCACAGAAAGCCACTTGTGTGGCTCAACTTCCTGAGCTTTACAAATTTCTCCTCTAGGCCAGGAGAACCCCCTCCCTCCTGGATGTCAGCACATCTGTGGTATAAAAGGGGGCATCAGCCTACACAACCTTCAGTCCTTTGTTGCCATAGTACATTTATTTAACTGGGTTGTTTAGCTAGCTCAAGACCCCTTTTTCAGGCAATAACCAGGCCAAATAACAAAGATAGTACAGGAAAGGGAAGGTAAACAAGTTAATAATCAATTTGACATGTTTACGGTTATTTGAATACAGCTAGGCAGTAGAATATTGACATAAACTAAAATAATTTTCACATACAGTTGCAATATAATTATAGATAAATTCACATATAGGTAGGGTGTGAACAACTTCTTGGAACTGCGTGCGTGTTAAAGATGTAGCATAAAATACCTGTCTTCAAATGCTAAAAAAATTAAACCTGAGATTTTTGCAGGGTTACTGAAGTTTTATCAGCTTACCTGTTCAGCTTGGCTTCTAAAGTACAAATAAGTAGCCCCACTGGAGAAGAAATCTTATAGGTTGATAGGCACTTACTGGGTTATTAATCTGTAAAGATATTAAGAAGTCTATCCTTAAATTCCCATGGTAGTTCTTGGCACTTTGATTTTTCTAACAAGTAACCCAGAGATGGGCCAAACTAGGATATGTGGGGACATTTAATTTATTTTCTTGCATGCATAAAATATTTTGAATACCGTTGATTATAGATGTCAGAATATAAAGGTAATAATTGTAATATTTGCTAGGAAGCAGATACCCTACAAAGACCTTCATTTTGTTTGGGAACAGAGCATGATGTTGCCCCCTGTACCCATGTTGCTGGATTTAATAAGAGGCCCATCAAGCAGACAGACAAATTTATTTATTTATTTACATTTGTTAACCGGGTAGTGTCTGACTGGGCGATAAGCCCGTTTTCAACGAAGACCCAGGGAGAAAATCTCCTCAAAGACAAAAATAAAAATAGTAATGCAAAGTACAATTAGTAAGATCAAGGAATACGCAATAGTAACTAAAATAACTAAGACATTATATTGATAGCACAAAACATAGAGAATAAAAAGTACTGATCTGTGTATAACTGAGTAATGAACACTTCCAGAGACTAAAATGTAAAAATCCAAGAAAATATGTCCGCAGAAAATTGACTAATAACGAAAGGAAATGTTTAGTGACCATACAATGACATAATACAGAGATTGCTTGACACAATTATATGGATTAAACTAACAGTGCTTGTACCAAAAGTTAAAAAGAGCTCGATGGAGCAGTGGTGCTGCTTAAGGGTGCTGAGAGTAGTTGAGAAAAACTATGAGGAAGAAGCCTATCCTGGAGAGCTACAGGGGCAAAGCCAGGTGTTTTTGAGATGCTGTTTTTTGTTTTTGTCTTAACGGCAGTTGTTGTTGTTGTTTGTCTTTCGGCTTTTCCCGGTTAGGGGTCGCCACAGCGGAACTCCGGTCCGCTAATGATTGGCAGTAGATTTTTACGTACTGGCTTGCTGGGCCTAACGCACAACCTTTAACGAAGGAACGCCCATTCACGCATGTCACTACACAGAAGACGCTCTGAGAATCGAACAGGCAACGTCTAACTGTGAGGCGACAACGCTACCGCAGCACCACCACTGCAGTATAGTTGGGAATATTTTGAATGTTTTGAGGGAGAGCATTCCAGGTCCTGGCAATTTTATTAGAATAGAGGGAGTCACCGTGATAGTTGTGAGATTGTACATTTTTAGTAATAATCTGTCTGAAGACCTGAGGGGACCAGGTATTGATGTGAGGTTGGACCAAGGTGGAGAGTGCAGGGCAGTAACTAGGGTTGTGAATGATTTTGTGGGTAAAGGTAAATTAGTTTAATGTTAACAGGTTGGGAAGTTCAAGCCAGTTAAGTTTCTGAAGAACAGAACAATGTTGAGCTTTGTGGGGATGATTGCTAGCAAACTTTGCTGTTTTATTATAGCAGGAATCTAAGTTAAGGTCAGCCATGTGTAAGTTTGTGAAGATGTGTGAACAGTAGAGAAGGGTAAGATAGAAGTTGAGATCTTGCTGTGGCAAGCCTGGCTTGGTGTGTAACGAAAGGTTTGACCTGGTAGAGAGATCCAGGTATGGCATGGACTTTTTTGATTGTTGGGCGAAAATTTGACATTCATATATCCCTATCATCTATTGTTACATCTAGGAGTTAGGTGTCATTTGTAGGCTCAATCTTGGTTCCATTGGCTGAGTGAATAGAGAGAGTTGGAGAGTTGGACTTGTGCATTTTATTTGTGAAAAACATTAACTTAGTCTTATTTGGGTTTAGAATTTTAGAATAAGGTGGTGGTTAGTTAAGCAAGTTTCGATTTCCTGTAGTGATTTTTGTCTTTTCTTGGAGTTCTTGGTGGGTAGGGGCAGCGCAGATGAGTGATGTGTCTGCATGTTGTATGATAGCAGCAAGCTGGGTTGATGAATTTAGGTTGTTGGTAAATATAATAAAGAGGAGGGGTCCAAGTGTGGATCCTTTGGGTACTCCAGTGGATACTGGCATTAGAGGAGAAAGATCATCATCCCATTTGGAAGCCAGTGTACTGTTTAATAGGTAGCTATGAAACCAGGCAAGATATGGTGAACTGAGATTGTAAGTGGAAAGTTTAAGTAGGAGTTAGTGAGAAATAGTGTTGAATGCTTTCGCCATATCCAGAAAAATAGCTGAGACTAGTAGTCCCTTATTTTTGAGATGATGAATAGAGTCAGTAAAAGTTACTAAGGCTGTGTTAGTACTATGTTTAGGTCTGAATCCATGCTGGGTGTGGGATAGAAGGTCGTTGGTGGTTAGGTGATGTAGGAGCTGTTGGTGAATACATTTTTCTAGGATTTTAGCTATGGTTTGGCCAATGGCTACGGGGCAGTAGTTGGAGATATCTGTAGATGGGCTGCCTTGATAAGGATAGAGATATAGGATAGGCAATGGATGGGGTTGCTAGTTTTAAGAATTTGTTGGGCAGTTGGTCGGCTGCAAGGCAGCAGGGTTTTAATTTGGATAGGAACTTTATGTAAAAAGTTTGAACAGGTTTAAATGAGAAATGGTTAGTAGTTATAGTGGAGGGGGTGGGGACTGACAGTGGAAGATTTTGGTGATTTTCCAGGAGGGAGGTGATAGAGTTAATGAAGTGGGAGTTGAAGTGAAATGCTAAGGATTCAGTGGTGTTATATGTGGAATGGGTGGGGGTGGGAGTTTTACTAAGGTTTAAGAGGTGTTTTAAAGTTTGCCATCTCTCCAGGGCAACTTGAACCAAAACAACACTTTGCTGCATATGTATGACCTCTATGGCATCGACCATGTCATCTGCAGATGTTTTACTCAAAAAAAACTTGGAGACCTCTAGAGAAAATCCTGTGAAACTGATGATGTACCTTTAGAGTCTGAGGGTATTCAGTCTGATGAGGTGCTTTTTGCTTTCCCTGACTCTGAAGCATACATGAGGGTGGTGATTTCCCTCAGGAGCTCATCATATGCTTGGATGACAGCACATCCTCCAGAGAGGAAAAACCCTTTAGATGTCAGTTGGAGTGCCTTTCAGTGGACCTATTGTTCCACTACCTGTTTTTGATAAGTAAGGGTGAGGGCTGTATCCCTGAATTTTTACTTGCAAGGATGTGCTTGTGTCTAAGAGGAGGTTATTGCTCTTCCATGACCAGAAATATCCAAGTTGGTCACCACCTACAGAGCAAGGTCAATGCATCCAAGGCTTGGGTATATGCTGTCTTGTCTCATCATGAAGTGGACTGCACTACTTTCTATCCTCCTTTCCAGGACCCCACTGAAGACCTTATAAGACTGGTTTAAGACTTTGTGTTATTCCTTAGAAAACTGAAGACAAGCTCAGATCATACATCATTGTCAGGGATCCCCATTCAAAAAAGGGAGAGCTAAGGCCCTCCTAACAATCAGATCTGCCTGACTGAGAGGAAGATGAACTTGCCTATGTAGACCAGATATTTTCCTCTTAAATATGAGTGGAACACTGAGCTTTCCCATCAGAGGATTTCACTTTTGGTGATACCCTCATTAAAATGAAAAATCACTTCAAATGATAGTTTTCTCATATGTCTAGAAAAATGTACAGAAAACAACTCTGCTTGTTTTAATTTCTCCAAGTCTTTTGGGTTTCTAGTACCATTATGGGAATGGACCCCATTCCTAAGTCAAAGTACGATTAAAGCTCATGGAATTAGTAGTGTTTCTATCTTTGATGTCAGCCAGAAGTGCTCTTCGCAGCACTTGCAATGTGCCCAGTGATGACGACTCCTACAATTCACATGGGGTTACATGTACTGGTAACATATCTAAATATAGTTGTAGATTCTTGTTTATAAAACTTGATGATGTGTCGTCCAATCTCACCTTCAGTTTTACGTATGGGTTCAGAACCGATCCTCAGCTCCGACTCGGCTGATTTATAAGCTTGAAGACTTCTGGTTGGCTCGTGACTAAGCAGGTATCCCATAGTGCACCAGTACAAACCCCAGATCTCATTTGCCGCGTCGAGTTCGGTTGTGCTTCTCTTGGCTCTAGCTAAGTGTTAACTTTTTTCTTGCTTACATTGTTTAAAATCTTGTTCAAAGTTATATTGGTGTAGTACAATTGTTGTTGCATTAGTATTTGTTAGTGTAGGTTACTAATTCTTTGGTAATTAGCTCCTTTGTACCCTTTGGTGCAAGCATTGGCCTTGGGCCTGTTAATGTGCTTTGTGGTATCCTGTGTACCAGTTTCGTACTTATTGTTAGTGCGGATAGCTTGATAATGCTAGCGTTTTTTTCCAGCCTACAGTTTTGTAGAGCAGTTTAGTTTTTGGCGGTTATCCACTGGTGTTGATTATTACGGTGGTGGAGTTCGTTGTTCGAAACTCCAGTCTCAGTTTCCTCTCTTAATCTTTCGCAGATTCAGGGTTTTTCTGTGTGAAAGGGTTTTCTGTGTGTGTGTGAATTTTCGCTGGTCTGTTTAAGTTAGAAGATGTAGCTATCTCCTTTCTTTTCTGGACTAGGCTGTTTTAGTTAGAGGACCTAGTCCTCGTGGTGTTTCTTCCTCCTTCAGGGCTAGGCCCATTTAAGTTAGAGGACCTAGTCCTCCCTTTTACTTCTCTTCTCTTCTCCTTTCGTCTGTGTGTATGTCTAAAGAGGTTAAGGAGCACAAGCCTTCGGGCTTCAAGAAATGCATGAAGTGCTCCCAAAAATTGTCATTGACTGATGGTCATGGTCTATGTGTCTATTGCTTAGCGGCAATCTATTTGCAAGAGACTTGCTTGTTTTGTCATGCCTTCTCCCCTAGAGTGTTACAGGAGAAAAGGAACAAGCTAATTCTAAAGGGTCTTTTAAAGCCTTCCTTTGAGGAAGCCTTGTCTAGCTCTTCCTGTTCTTCCAAGTCCACTAAATCTGCTAAGTCTGTGCCTACGAAAAGACCTTCTCCGGCACCGGCTGGTGTCTCAGAGCCGCCTCCTAAAGTGGCAAAATTGGCCTCATCTGCTCCACTGCCTTCGGAACCGACTGAGAGCAACATTGTGGTGACAGGGTCAGATCCTAGTTTGTCGGAGCCGACCACTGAATTTATGGAACCTGCTATTCCTCCAAGATCAAGATCCCCGACTATGTCCTCCAGGTCTTCCAGGAGCCTTTCAGATGAAGATGTGGAGAGAGTGGTCCTGAGACTGCTGAAGTCGTCTGCTCGCTATCTAAATTGGCTCCAACCCAGTCAGTTCCGGAGCCTATGAAACCTGTTATTATACCCTGAATTGTTATTCCTCCTCCGAGCCAAGCTGGTTTGTCTGAGTGAGAGGTCTTGGTGCCATTGGTGGAACCCTCGGCTCCAGCTCCACTTGCGGTTGCTTTGGAACCAAGCTCTACTCCGACACTTTCGGTGTCGTCTTTTGTGTCCAGGGGGTGAAGCTGTCCAGTTGGCGCCGACAGGAAAGGTTGGAATCGGTCTTCGGTTCCAAGTCTCCCTCCAGGAGCTTCGGCTAGGGTGAGTTCAGACCCTGCATCTATTTCAGAGCCGATAGCTCTGGCGCCGATGCCATCCTCTGTCTCTCCGGAGTGGGAGAGGTCCTCAGAGTCAGAGAGGTCGGCATTCGAGATGATGAGGAGCATACTGTCCAAGTCACCATTTGCCACCAAGGGTACCAGCACTCTCTCCCCTAGAGCGCCCACTTCGGTCTCAGCCCCTACTCCGGAGACAGCAGAGACCCTCAGCCTCAGGAGCCACCAGCTGGTGGCCCCCACTCTTCCTTGACCTCCCCAGAATGCCCTTCTGAGCATCCCCCCAGGAAGAAGACATGCAAGAGGAAGCATGTTGACTCCCAGGATGAGTCTTTGACATCTGACACTGACCTCGAGGAGTCAGAAGGGTCCCCCAAGTCGTCCTCTGATGTCTCCTTCGTGGACACCCTGGAGATCCTTAAGCAGTGGTGTGGCTGGCCCATTGTTAACCCTTCTGATGAGGAGTCTGTGTACCTGAAGGCTTTCGGGTCTCAACCTTCTGCCTCTTGGGTGTCTCCGCCTTTTGATGAACTGATGGATTTAGTTAGTTGAAAGGTGTGGGATACTCCCGATGCTGTGGAGCCAGCCCCTAGGAGACCCAACAAGTTTCTTTCTACCCCCTCCAGATAAAGAATTTTTGTCCAAAGGTGTCCCCGTAGATGCCATGGTGGTGGCAGCGGCAGCCACTAAAAAGGAGCTTGCTGAGACTTCTTCAGTCCATCTGCCGAATAAGGAGTCTCGACAGATGGACAGGTATGGGAAGTGTTTCTTCAGTTCAGCGGCTTTTACTCTTCAATCATTAAACTGTCTCACTCACTTCACGAGATTGCAGAGGGATCTCCTTAAGGAGTTGGGAGATTCTATACAGGGTACATGTACTGAGGGAGTCCCTGACAAGATTTCTGCTCAGTTGTCCACCCTAAATTCTATAGTTAACTCCTCCATGCGACTTATTTCTTATGTGGCTGATGGAGCGAGTAGAGCAGAGGGTTCAGGAGTTGCCTAAGGCGTCACTCCTGGATGTGTTTGTGCAGTTTTGCGGAACTGTTCGAGTCCATTTTCACCAACGCCCATTTTGATGGTTCCTCATTGTTTGGATCTAAGGTGAAGGACACACTCGGTGTGAGCAAGAAGGAAAGACGCTCTCTGCCGTGGGAGTACATTTTACTGTTCCCTCTAGACCATACCCTAAAGGTCAAAGGGGTGGTAAAATGTGGTTCAAGAAGTCCCAGAAGGTCTTTCTGGACACACAGGGTGAATCCTCCTTCAGAGGCAGAGGAGGAGGAAATGGGCGACATCGCCCTAGAGGCAGGGGCTGTCTGCAATACCACCAAGGTTGTGATTCCTTTCGCGGATGGCCTTATCAGCCAGCGTTCCTGATATGGGGCCCGACTGCGTTTCTCTGGGGCCAGTCGGGGGTCGCATTTCTTTGTATCCAGAAGCCTGGCTAAGTATAACCCAAGACAAGTGGGTACAAAGAGTTGTTACCAGAGGCTACCAACATTTGTTCCCAAGAAGATCCCAGATGTACCACCCAATCTCAGGGATCCAGGCAACTGTTGAGATCAACAAGTTGCTCTTAAAAAGAGTCATCCAATCCATCCTAGCAGACAAGATAGGATCCGGAACTTAATCCAGGTTCTTTTTAGTCCCAAAATGAACAGGAGACTGGAGGCCAGTATTGGACCTCAGCAGATTAAACAAATCTGTGAGGAAGGACAAGTTTCTGATGGTAACACTGCAGTCGGTACTCCCTTTGTTAGGGAAAGACTATTGGATGTGCTCAATAGATCTCCAGGATCCCTACTACCATATAAAAATAGACAAGGCATCCAGGAGCCATCTACGCTTCTGGCTGGGAGCCAGTCACTATCAGTTTCTTGCTCTGCCCTTTGGTCTCACCACAGCCCCCATGGGTGTTCACCAAATGCATGGCAGTAGTTGACAGCTCCCTGAGACGTCAGGGATTCCAGGTGTTTCCATACTTGGACGACTGGCTCCTAACCACCCCCACCAGGCATCTACTGCTCCAAAACAGGGACGTCACTATTTAACTTTGTGCTCAATTAGGGATCTCCATAAATTGGGAAAAATCTCCATTATTGCCCTCAGTCTGTAAATTTTATAGGTGCAGAGGTAGACACAGTGAACATGACAGCTCGTCTTCCCGCTGAAAGGGCACAAAATTTTAATCTTTCAAATTCGGTGTTTTCTCCTATTGTGGAAGGTCAAAGCAAAGTGGGTTCTTCAGCTCCTCGGGACTATGGCATCCACCATCCTATTAGTACCATTAGCCAGGTTGCACATGAGAGTTCTCCAGTGGCTTCTGTTTTCCCAATGGTCCTTCCAATATATTCCACTGAATCACCCTATTCTACTAACTGAATCATGCAAGGAGGGACCTCCTTTGGTGGATAGCACCCAACCAGTTGACGACGGGCGCCCCCTTTGTTCCTGCCCAACCCGTTGCCACTGTGACCACAGATGCCTCCAAGATCAGTTGGGGGGGCATTATCTCGGCAGGACTGTCCAAGGCACATGGCAAGAACACGAGGTTCACCTACATACCAATGTTCTGGAGATGAGGGCGGTGCTCCTGGCGTTGCAAACACTTCAACACCTTCTTCCTCTAGGGACCGTTGCGATACAAACAGACATGTCGGTAGTTTGGTATTTCAACAAACAGGGCAGTACCAGATCTTACCAACTCTGTCGAGAGGCCATGCGAGTTTGGGAATGGGTGATTTCTTCCCAGCGCTTTCTGGTAGCAATGCACATCCCAGGGACGACCAACATGATAGCCGACAAGCTCAGCCAGGCGATCCTACTGCCTCACGAGTGGTCTCTGAAACACGATACAGCGGAACAGATTTTCCGCAAATGAGGACAACCTTGCTGCGACCTTTTTGCCAGTCCAGTCAATGCCAAATGCAGCAGCTATTTTTCCCTCATTCCCCCTCTGGGGGAGACACCCAGAGATGCTCTAGCTCACAATTGGCCCCTGGGTCTTCTGTATGCTTTTCTTCCATTTCCTCTCATTTCCAAAGTGATTCAGAAAGCCAGATGGCTGGGATGCAAGTTAATCCTCATTGCTCCTTACTGGCCTCATCAGGTTTGGCTCCCCTTCCTCGAGCCTCTTCTCCTGGACGATCCTTGGATTCTGGACCCAGCTCCAGATCTGTTGACTCACATGTCAGGTTTGCTACATCCCTCTATCCACACCCTCAAGTTGACAGCGTGGCTCCTCCAGTTCCATCGTTAGTCAGGCTTCACGATGCATCTTCCTCAGTGTCACATATCCTTATGTCTTCCCATAAACCTTCAACTAGGAGATATATGTCAGTAAATGGAAAAGATTTTCTATTTGGGCACAGAAAGTGAATGCAGATCCCTACACTGCTTCTATCCCTGTAATTTTGGAATTTCTCTCCGAGCTTTTTCAGCAAGGGTCTGCCACTGCCACTATCAGAGTTCAGTTGGCGGCTATTTCTCATTTCCATTTAGGATTTCCAGACACCAATTTAATGTCTCATAAGCTATGCAAGACCTTTTTGAAAGGAGCCACTCTGTTGAGGCCATCTCTCCAAGAACCTGTGGCTTCTTGGGATTTAAATTTTGTGTTGTTCAAACTGACATCTTCCCCATTTGAACCTTCTCACTCATCCTTATTGAAATTTTTGTTTTGGAAGACTTTGTTTTTGGTGGCTATTACATCAGCTAGACGGGTATCGGAGTTACAAGCCTTATCTGTTAAACCACCTTATTTGATATTTCATAAAGACAGGGTCTCACTGTGTACTAACCCCTCCTTTGTCCCCAAAGTTTCTCACGCCACCTTAAATCAATCCATAGAACTCCCAGTTTTCTTCCCTAATCACTGTAATGCAGCTGAATATCGGATGTTATGTGATCCTATCTCGCCTACATTCTGACTGATGGGTTCGGAGCCGATCCCTCTGCTCCGACTCGGCACGCTTATGCTATAGAGCGAGGCCTCTAATTGGCTGAGCTATCTTTATCCCAGGATGCACCACCACTAATCCCCCAGATCTCGTTTGCCGCATACAGAGCTTGGACGTGGTCTCAGCATTGGCTGGGCTAAGTACTATATATATAGTCTTTTTTCCTGTCAGTATTTGCTTCATTTAAACGGCTATTCTTTGTGTACGAGTGTGTTTCTGGCAGTTTGATTGAATTTTTAGTATAATTTCCTGTCAGAGAAGGTTCCGTTTAAGTTAGAGGGGCCTTCCCCTGTGGTTACTACTTCTCAGTGGTTGTGTGTGGGTCACGTACCCGTTTGAGTTAGAGGGTCTTGACCCTCCCTGTTTCCCCTTTCTCTTTCACTTTCTGTGTGTGTAAAAAAAAAAAAAAGGTTTTTCAGTTTAAATATTTCTGAGTTAGTGGCATACTTATTTGTTCCTGTGTGTCAAACCCTTAAGTTTACTGTTGTGGTCTGTTTTTCTTGTAGGACTATGTCTAAAGAACATAAACCCTCCGGGTTTAAAAAGTGCACGAGGTGTGGGTTCAAAATGTCCATAACGGACGACCACTCCTCGTGCGTCTATTGTCTTGGCGCCAAACATCTGCAGGAATCGTGCAGTGTATGCCATGCGTTTTCCTCCCGAGTCCTCCAGGAGAGGAAAAACAAATTAATCCTCAAAGGATTAATCAAGCCTTCTTTCGAGGAGGCTTTATCTTCCTCTCCGTCTCCTTCTAAGAAGAGGAAAGTGCCGGCTCCGACCAGTCAGTCGGAACCGACGGCTAAGAAAGCTAAGCAGACTTCTCCATCGGCTCCACGGACTTTGGAGCCGAGGTCGGAATGGTCTGCCTCGATGCCTCCAGCCTCGACCCCTCTGGTTTCGGAGCCGAGGTCTGGGGCATCGAGAGGCGGGTCACCCTCATCGGCTCCACTGATATTGGAGCCGATAAGGGTCATCGGCTCAGACTCTTCCCCTCGGGCCGAAGTCCTTATCGGCGCCGAGGGAAATTTCCTTGAAGGTTTCCTCGAGCCGATAATTGTTGAGTCCTTTCGGAGCCGGTCCCCGAGCCCTTCGGAGCCGATGGAGAAATCGGTTCGGGCCTGATCGGTATCCTCGAGATCATCCAGGATGTCTGATTCGGACATCGACAGGGTGCTCCTTCGACTCTTCCAGTCTCCGGTGTTCCAAAAGATGGTTTCGGCTCCAGCCCAGTTGGCTTCGGAGCCGATGGTCCACTCCCCTACTGTACTTCCTCCTCCAACAGCTTCGGCACCATTGGAGCAGGTGTTGGTGGAACCAGTGGAGGTGTTAGGGTCAGGCCCGACCCTTGCTCCGACTCCGGCTCGGGTCGGAGTTCAGTGCACGGACTTCTTCCTTCGGCCCTGGGGGGGAGGCTTCGGGATTGATGCTTTCGGTCCCAAGTCTCCCTCTTGGTGCGTCGGCGGCGGGAGTACCGTCCACTGTCGTGGCCACAGAGGGGGGACCTTCCCAGGATTCTGGTGGTCCCGCCTTCAGTGCTATGAGGAGTACTCTAGCCAAATCTTCATTGGCTACCTCCACAGTTTCCCCAGCTCCTTCCCTACATTTGGAGACCGGGTCATTGGCAGTCCCCCTGTCCGCAGACAGCGGAGCCCCTGGGCCTCAGGTTACCCCCGCAGGGGTTTCTCCCCCTCCTGGAGGTCCTTCTGAAGCCTCTTCGGAAGAACCTCCCAGGAAGAAAACGTGCAAGAGGAACACGTTGACTCCCCTGATGAGTCTTTGACATCTGACACCGATCTCGATGATGCAGAGGGGTCCCCCAAGTCGTCCTCGGATGATGTCTCCTTTGCAGACATCCTGGAAGCCCTAAAACAACGAGGCGGCTGGCAGTCCAAACCTCCCTCTGCTGATGAGTCGGTGTTCCTGAAGGCCTTCGGGGCTCAGCCCTCCGCCTCCTGGGCGTCTCCGCCCTTTGACGAGCTCTTGGATTTGATCTGTCGAAGGGCGTGGGAACATCCAGACTCTATGGAACCGGTGCCCGTTCGTCCAAACAAATTTCTTTCGGCGCCCCCAGATAGAGAGTTCCTTATGAAAGGTGTGGCTGTGGATGCTATGGTGGTGGCATCTGCTACAAAGCAAGATGTAGCAGAGGCTTCTACGTCCGTCCATCCTCCTAATAAGGAGTCTAGGAGCATGGATCGGTACGGTAAGCGCACCCTTAGTTCAGCGGCCTTTACTCTGAGGTCTCTGAACTACCTGACGCACTTTACGAGATTCCAGAGGGATCTGATTAAGGAGCTATCCGATACCCTCTTAGGTAACCTGCCTGAGGAGCTGGCCCAGACGGATGGTTCTCAGCTGGCTACGATGTCGTCCATTTCGAACTCGTCCATGAGGCTCATTTCGTATGCGGCCGAAGGGGCGAGTAGAGCGGCAGTACAGGCATTGCTCTACGGAGACAAGCCTGGCTCCGCCTGTGTCATTCGCGGAGGCCTTCAAGTCTTCATTCACGACGCCTTTGATGGGTCCTCACTGTTTGGGCCCAAGGTGAAAGACACACTTACCCGCTGTGAACAGGAGGGTAAGACTCTGACTGCCGTAGGGGCACGATTTTCCACTCCCTTTCGGCCTTATCCCAAGGCTAAAAGAGGAGGGAAGATGTGGTTCCGTAGATCTCAGAAATCTTACCCCTCTCAGCAGGAAGGTTCCCCCTCCAGAGGCAGAGGAGGGGGAAATTCATCAGGAAGATGCCGTCCCAGAGGCGGCAGAGGCCCTCGCAACACTGGAGACCGCGAGTCCTTTCGTGGCTCTTCAGCTTTTCATAGTCCCTGAGGGGTTGCCCGACTGTGCTGCTCCGGAGCCAGTCGGGGTCGCGAAGCACCTGAAGGCCTGGGAAGGGATCACTCAGGACCGATGGGTGCTTCGAATTATCGCCGGAGGTTACTCCATCCCATTCTGTTGCCCCCCCCCCCCTCAGTCCAAAAGAATCCCGGACCCGCCACCCTGTCAACGGGATACCGCAGCCTTAGAAGTTTCAAAGCTGCTGCAAGAAGGAGTCATCCAACCGGTCCCCACAGACCAGATCGGATTAGGGACTTACTCAAGATTCTTTTTGGTGCCAAAAAAGACCGGGGACTTGAGTCCCATTTTGGACCTAAGCAACCTAAACCGTTCAGTCAAGAAGTCCAAGTTCCGAATGGTCACTTTACAAACCATTCTCCCATTGTTGGAGAAAGGTGTTTGGATGTGCTCCATAGACCTCAAGGACGCGTATTACCATATCAGGGGTAGAGGTAGATTCAAACCAGATGCGGGTCTATCTACCTGCAGACAGAATTCAGACCATTCAAAATCAGGTTCGAGCCTTACTCCCCAGGTCCAAAGCCCCAGCCAGAATGGTCCTACAGCTATTGGGATCGATGTCTGCCACAGTTCTGCTAGTTCCCTTGGCAAGGTTACACATGAGAATCCTCCAGTGGCTTCTTTCAACTCAGTGGTCCTTTCAGGAACTCCCTCTCAATCATCTAATATGGATCACAGAATCTTGCAAACGGGACCTTCGCTGGTGGCTAGTGTCCTCCAATTTGGACCAGGGACGACCCTTTGTTCTTCCTCATCCGGTGGCCACTTTGACCACGGACGCCTCCCAGACGGGGTGGGGGGGCATTCCCTGGGCAGGTCAGTCCAAGGCAAATGGCACCCGGAAGAGACCCCTCTCCACATCAACATCCTAGAAATGAGGGCAGTACTCCTGTCCCTTCGAGCCCTTCATGATTACCTCTCTCAGGGCTTAATTGCTGTTCACTCAGACAACATGTCAGTTGTCTGGTACCTGAACAAACAGGGAGGGACCAGATCCTATCCTCTTTGCAGAGAAGCGATGAGAGTTTGGGAATGGGCAGTCTCGACCAAACGTTTCCTAGTGGCTACTCACATACCGGGCAAATCCAATGTCATAGCCGACAGGTTGAGCAGAACCATCCTCTCTCCTCATGAATGGTCTCTGAATATGACAATTACAAGGCAGATTTTCAGCGAATGGGGAGTTCCGTGTTGCGACCTCTTCGCGACTCCTCTGAATGCGAAGTGCAAAGAATTTTTCTCCCTAACCCCGGGGAAGAGCCCTATGGACGCATTAGTCCATTCTTGGCCCACCGGACTGCTTTATGCCTTCCCTCCAGTTCCTCTCCTCCCCAGAGTGATTCAAAAGGCATCTCTCTTAGGCAGCAAGATGATCTTAATTGCTCCGTACTGGCCTCGTCAAGTGTGGTTTCCCTATCTTCGGAAACATGCTCTGGAAGGTCCATGGTTCCTGGACCAGGTCCCAGACCTACTGATTCATCAGTCGGGACTACTACACCAGTCCCTACACACATTAAAATTGACGGCCTGGCTCCTCCTCTTCCGACCATAGTCAGGAGACATGCACTTGATCCAGATGTGGTGCACATATTCTCTTCAGCCCACAAGTCGGCTACGAAGAAACTGTATTCTAGCAAATGGAAAAGGTTTGCTATCTGGGCTCAACTCCGGGGCCTGGACCCCATTTCTACTCCCGTGGCAGAAGTACTCAAATTCCTGACCTCTCTCTTCAATCAAGGCTCTTCTGTTTCTACCATAAAAGTACAATTGGCAGCGATTTCTAATTTTCATGAATCCATAGACCCACCTTTAATGAGCAACAGGTTGTGTAAGACCTTCTTGAAAGGTACTGCTTTATTAAGACCTCCGATTTCTCATCCTGCACCTCCATGGGATCTCGATATAGTATTACGTGCCCTGACTTCTTTTCCCTTTAAACCGACAGCTACCTGTGATCTAAAGTTTCTATCATGGAAGACAGCCTTTCTAGTGGCAATTACTTCAGCCAGGAGGGTTTCAGAACTTCAAGCTTTGTCAGTGAAACCCCCGTACTTGGTTTTTCATACAGACAGGGTATCCCTCAGACCAAATCCTTCTTTTGTTCCTAAAGTCTGTTCTACTTCATGCTTGCAACAGTCGTTAGAGCTCCCAGTTTTTTTCCCAAAATACTCCAATAAAGCGGAGTTTATTTTCCACACACTAGATGTCCACAGGCAGTTACGTTTTTATTTCGACAGGACCAAACAATCAAGGAAGACAGATCAGTTGTTTGTGTCCTTTGCAGAAAACAAATTGGGCAACGCGGTCACAAAAGTCACTATTGCCAAATGGATCAGGGACTGTATTACTCAAGCTTATATTTATTCTAACAAAGAGCTTTCCACCTCTGTCAAGGCTCATTCTACAAGGGCTATGGCTACTTCGGTAGCATTTCATTCTAAGCTTGCTATTGGTGACATTTGTGCTGCGGCTACATGGTCTTCCCGCACACCTTCATTTCTCACTACAAATTAGATGTGGCATCTAGAGGACGAGCTTCATTTGGTTCCACAGTGCTCAGGAGCGTTTTCCAATGAGCCACCCGGGATTTAGGTGCTAGGGACGCTGTCCCATCAGTCAGATTGTAGGCGAGATAGGATCACATAACATCTTTTAGTTATGTACTCACCATAACTTCAGATGTTTGGGATCCATCTCGCCATTCTAATAACCCACCCTCCTTCCCCCTTCCTTGGAGATCAGAGGATATCAGAAGGTCCGAATCCTGTTGTTTCATCTTGAAACATCTAACAATGTTATATAAACAAGCTGTGCATGTGTGCATAAATGCGGACAAACAAGATCTGGGGGATTAGTGGTGGTGCATCCTGGGATAAAGATAGCTCAGCCAATTAGAGGCCTCGCTCTATAGCATAAGCGTGCCGAGTCGGAGCCGAGGGATCGGCTCCGAACCCATCAGTCAGAATGTAGGCGAGATGGATCCCAAACATCTGAAGTTATGGTGAGTACATAACTAAAAGTTTCATCAGCTAGACGTTCATAGACCACTGCGTTTTTATTTGCATCGGACCAAGGAGTTTAGGAAATCAGATCAACTATTCATTTCCTTTTCTGGATCCAGATTGGGCTTACCAGTTTCTAAAGTGGCACTATCTAATTGGATTTCCAGTTGCATAGCCTTTGTCTACAATTCGGAGGGCAGACCTTTACCCTTCAAGATCAAGGCTCATTCTACCAGGTCTCTGTCTACCTCTGCAGCCTTTCAAGCCAGGGTACCACTTGATAATATTTGTGCAGCAGCTACGTGGGCTACCCTCACACTTTTATTACACATTACAAATTGGATTTAGCTTCCAGGGCTAGAACATCCGTTGGCTCCATGGTGATCAGAAGTATTTTCCAGTGAGCCACCCAAGAATAAGGCGCTAGGGACGCTGCCCCATACGTAAAAATGAAGGTGAGATTGGACTACACAACATAAAGAAGTTATGTACTCACCATAATGTTCCTTGTTGGTAGTCCATCTCACCCTTCATTTTTACCAACCCGCCCTCCTGCCCCCATCCTGGAAGAATCTGGAGGTATTAATATTTTGGTTATCTTTGGTTGGAGACCCTTTAGTATTGGTTTGTATGTTATGGTTATTTCTTCTAGTGAACAGCAAACAAGATCTGGGGTTTGTACTTGTGCACTATGGGATACCTGCTTAGCCACAAGCCAACCAGAAGACTTCGAGCTTATAAATCGGCTGAGTCGGAACCGAGGATTGGCTCAGAACCCATAAATAAAAATGAAGGGTGAGATGGACTACCAACATGGAACGTTATGGTGAGTATATAACGTCTTTTTTTTCCTACTACTATTGAGAACTGTCTGGGTATCTTTCTTCCACATCGCTCTCATTTCTGCTGCAGGTCCTATTTTATGACTTTGTGTTTCTCTGTACACAAGACACTGTAGTCACTGGGCATGGCAATTTCAATGATCAGTGCTACTTTTGTCTTCTTTTCATGGAACACTGTATCCAGTTTTCTAGCATCTGTCTTTTGAACTGTTGGTAATGGGTGATCCCATGTGATGTAAACTTCATCATTCTCTATGATGCTTTGTGGCTCCTGTTTCCAATGTTTTTCAGCCACTTCAATACGATAATGTTTGCACAATCCCAGTGCAGCAGTCTTTCCACATTACAATGCCTTTTCAGTATACAGTCCTTCTGTCATTAGTATGTCACAACCAGCAAGGAGGTGTGCAGTTGTTTCCAATTTTGTTTTACAAAACCTACATTTGTCTGTTTCTCCCACATGTTCAATGGACTTTGTACGCCGGCATGTATGTAGCCCACTGTCTTGGGCTGCCAATATTAACCTTTCATCTCTTGGTTTGAATTTGCCTCTCCTTAACCATTCCTGCATTATTTCCTGATCAACCTGAGGTTCTTCCAGAAGTTTTCTATGCTTCCAATTATATTTGTGCATTTTCCACATTTCTTGCCTTCTCTTCTGGTCCTTCACCTTAGTCTTCTTTTTGTTTTTTTGGTATATTCAGCTGATTTTTATCTACTTCTGGTTTGATTTCCATTCCTGCTTGACGTCTATATGCTTCTACTAGATTAAGCAGAGAAGTCATTTTAGATTTATTCTCCTCGCGTTTCAAAACTTTCACTAAGTTTGGGTCTTGTGAGGTCAGCATATATGTATGGAATCCCACAATTGCAGATCTGTACATGCAATCAATTTCAAGGAGGCCCGTAGCTCCTTCGGAACGGGGAATATATAATCTTGGTATGCACTGATTTTTTATAAATCATTTGGTGAGCATGAAGCATCCTTCTTGTTTTCCTGTCTAATCTATCCAACATGTTTTGGGGCCAGTCAATCACTGTAAAACTGTAAGTTAGGACAGGAAGAGCAAATTGGTTTATAGCTTGGAGTTGGTTCCTAGATGTCAACGTAGTTTTCAAAATTAATTTAAGTCTTCTATACTATTCCTAAGTTTTATTCACATTTGTTCATGTTTTATTGTTGATCCTTCATCAATTCCCAAATATTTACACACTCCCTCTTGTTCAAGTTGTTTTATATCACATTCCTGTTGCAAATTGATGTTTTCCTGGTGCTGTAGTTTTCCTGCTTTGAAGGTTGCTTTTGCAAATTTATCAAGACCAAATGGCATTCTTATATCATTTGAGAAAGTTTTGACAACTTGCAGTTGTACTTTCAGTTCCTCATCTGATGTACACTTTTAAATCGTTCACAAAGAGAAAATGAGAAGGCTTTACACTTAGTTGTTTTCTAGGGGCTAAATAATAGCTATGAGCTAAGCTGTTAAATTGACAGTTTAATGGGTTAAGGGCAAGGCAGAAAAGCAATGGTGGCAGGGATTCACCCTGGAATATCCTCCTTTGAATTTTTATCCATGGGATAATAATTTGTCCTTTATCATGGATTAATTGCAAAGTGGTCTGCCACTTTTTCATGGTCACTGTAATGTAGTTGATCAGTGTAGGGTGTATCTTGTACATTTTTAAGCACTCTTTTATCCATGAATGTGGCATACTATCAAATGCTTTTTTGTAGTCACTCCATGCCATTCTTAGATTCTTCCCCTTTTTATAATTCTCCACCATGACTTTAACAACAAATGATCCTTCGTTCCATATGACTTTCTTTTATTGCCCTTTGTTTTACTGCCGTAATTGAGTGTTCTAAATGACTATAAACTCTGTTGGCATCAATTCTCATGTATAGTTTATATGTCATTGGAAGGCAAGTTATTGGTCTATAATTTTTAGGGTAGCTTGCAGGTTCACTCTTAAGTAGGAACATTATTTTTCCTGTTAGTCAGGTTGGTACTTGCTTGGGGTGTGCATATAAATAGTTCTTACTCATGGCTAAATCTAACTAAAAGTTAGGTACTGCATCTGGGCCTGGAGATTTCCAATTATTATTGCTTGCCATATATCTAGAAAAATGTACAGAAAACAACTTTGCTTGCCAGATCCCAAACTCTTAGCTATTTTTCTAGTGAATGACGTTTTGGCAAATGGATTCACTGTTGCATTTCTTGAAGCCAGATTCCTAGCTCCTTTCTCCCAGGATTGTGCATTACTGTATATATCTGTTCAAAAACCCTACTGCTGATGCAATTGATGTGTCTGGATTCCAGGAGTGGGTGGGATGTATTGGGGCTTTAACAAAGAACTCCTTTCCAAATGATTGGGAAGTATAATACTTGACCAGTTTGGGAAGGAACTTTACACCTCTGCTGTCATGGACTTCAGAGCTCTTAATTACCAATTTCTTATTTTAAAATACTAGTGATTCTCTTGTCCCTGTTTGAGGATAAGGTGCCATACTCGTTCAGCCTCACCTCCCAGGTTGCCAAGCACCCTGTAAAGTGTGGCTATGATTCAGCAGATGCTTTTTGTTATGTAGCAGCAACAGAGTCAATCATTAGAGACATGCCTGGCTGAGGATATAGGCTATGCCAAATTTAAAAGCACAGTTGCAGTGAAAAAGGAGTTGCTGTTTAGCCCTCTGTTGATCAGATGTTTAAGAAATAAAATTAAAATATGTATTTAATATTCAAATATTATATTTATAATTTATATTAAATTATATTTAAATATTAGAAACATTTGTTTATAATTAAAGGAAAATAATTTTGACCAAAAGTAAGAAGAGTAATTGCTAGCTATTACAGCCCTTGTTACTGAGAAAAACGAAAGAACTTTACTTGGACCTTATTAGGCAGTCATTGATTATAATACACCCTTTGGCATTTATTTGTCCAGGCACATGCAGCAACTGGAATTCCAACAGAGATATCTTACTAAAAGGATACAAGGCCTAAACAACATGTCCTACATGAACTGACTCAAAGCCCTGTCACTCTACTCTGTATCTTAAGGACTGCTGGAGGCGGTACGAGTCTGGCATTCAAGGCATCCTCCAACCAAATACTAATGGATTTACCTCACATCAGCAAGTTAGATGGAATCAGAAATGCTTAGCCTAGGGATCTAAACCTCTTCTGCAGCATCACCAGAACAGTTTGGTGGGACAAGTATATCTCACAGAGGATACCACTGCTCTGCAACAGACTCCCTATCTACATAAAGCAAAGTTCATTCCAGCCTGTATTCTAGTGCAAGTTGAATCTATGGATTGGAAGCAGAAGAGTTACCCCAGGACTGCCCTCTGTACTACTAATGGTCAGAGGCAGCTCCTAAATGCTTTATACCATGCATGGGTCCCTTCAAATTATTTATGACATGATACCAAGCTATTCTTAGGGGTATTACATGATTATTGACTATAGGATAGGTAACCAAATGAGAAGTTAATCTGAGCACAAAAGGGAAACTGGCTAGGCTTAAAATAGCCTGCAAGGGCAGTTAGCCTAGTATTTACCTATGAGCCTATAAGAAATTGTAGGAAGAGGGAGGAACTGTGCAGTCAGTGAATATAGTTATTTTCTGTCACGATCCTAAATAATGTATAAATTATCCAACCAGGAGTTGTCCCTTTCACCAGGGACAAGGTAATAGTAAACAGACAAAAGAGCCAGTGTGGAGCAAAATGGCAAGATGACCAAAAGAGTGAGGCAGTGGACCCTCCGGGCCAAATCCTATAAAGTAAACAGCTACGACTCAACAGAGATCTTTCCTCAGTGTAACCCCCCCCCCCCCGAATCACAATTTAGCCTTGCAGTCTTCCCAATTCCACTTCCACAACCTACTTCTATCCATATATAGGAGGTTAACTAAGCTTATTTGTAAAAGTGTGAGAAAATTTACTATCTGACAGTTGGGTAATGAGAATTGTGCCATAAAGGTATAGACTCTTGTTCACAAAAGGCCAGGTTATCTGACATTCCACTAGAACCCAGAGAATAAAGACACTTAGCCCCTTTCACAAGACCTTCTGTGACAAGAAACTAGAGAGAGAGTAGTGAGGGAGGACCAAAACAGGAAGAGACCTTGGATTTCCATTAAAAAATTTTTTTGTAATACCAAAAAAGTATAGTCTTCAGAGGCCAGTCTTAGATGTATCAAGTCTAAACAAATTCCTCAAAGTTCAAAAAGTCAAATACTAAACTTGCAAGCCGTTTGCCTCTTTCTCCTCTTGCCTTCACGGTGACTCTTGATCTGAAAGATGCATATATCCAAATACATGCATATAGCTTGGGCAGTCAGGATCCCATATTTGTTGCAGGGTATTCTCACTTCCAGTTTACTTCCTTTCCAATTAGTTTATCTACTGTAGCTAGATTAATCAAAACAATTCTAGCTCTGACAGTTGCCTTCTGCATAGTGATGGAAATTTACATCTGCCAGTACTTGGCCGACTGCCTGATTTAGTACCAACTCCTGAAGAGATGCAGACCGTACTATAGTTAGCCTTCTTCTAAAAACTAGCAGAAACTTAACTTGCCAGAATGCCAGCCATTACCCATGAAACAAGTCAAATTCTTAGGAGCTGTACTGGTCACTATGATCCAGAGGGATTTTCACCTCTTAGATAAGATTGTTATTACTGATGAAGTATTTTATTAATTTCCCTAACACAGCGAACTCTGGTTACTGTGAAGGAGCTTCTCAGGACACCTGGCCTTCACAATACTTATCGTCCAGGTGTTACCAATGAAACAAGTCCTATTCCTGGGTGCACTGCTGATCACTGTGAACCAGAGGGAATTTCACATCTCATTGAAGGTGCTATTCCTTACAAAATATTTCATTTCCATAGTACAACAAAACTCTGGTTACTGTAAAGGAGTTTGTTTTAGGGCACTAGATTACATGGCCACTTCAGTCCTTATGGTCCCCCAAGCAAGTATTTACTTGAGGAAACTGTTGTGGTACGCAAGAAACAGATTATGCCAACTTGCCCACTCACTGCATTGTCTCATCCCCTTTTTACCTTTTGTCAAGAAAGAGCTCATATGGTGGGTACAGCAGGTGAACCTCAACCTGGGGTGTCCCATTCAAGCTAGGGCCAGGTACCCAGAGGGTCGTCATGGATTACTTGGGCATAACCTGAGGAACACAAACAGGGGAACTGAAAATCCAGAGGAACTTGGGACAAAACTAGGAGGAAGGGGCAAATCAGTTTGAGAATTTATAGCAGTTATTTTAACTTTCAAAGGCTTTAAACTTATTCAGCAGTCAGGAATCCTGCATGTCCTTACACTGACATCACCAGAAGTATGGTACATCAACAAATGTGGGGGGAACAATGTTATATCTATTTTGCAAGTTGGCCATGGAGGTATGGTACCTGCCTCAGAAGTCAGGCAGAACCCTCTGTGTACCTTGCATTCTTTCTTAGCAAAACATTCTAGCAGACAGTTTGAGCAGAAAACAGATTGTCACTCGTATATGGATGCTAAACATGGATGTATCTCTGTATTTAGTCTACAACCAGAGTCTCTACTACAGATAGAACATTTTGCTCCTTCTGAAAATGGCCAACTACAAACGTTTTGCTCCAGAGCACCAGTTACAGGGTCTTTGGCAAGAAGTGCCTTCTCGATGACGTCTGTTTCTGCATGCCTTTCCTCTGGTCCCACTGCCCTCCTCAGGGCAACATAGAAGAGAAAAGATGTACCAAAAATGTTACTTACTGCTCATTGTTGGTTAGGACAGCACTGGTTATTTATCCTTACTAAGTATTTTAAGGATACAACCTATTCTGTCTTACCAGTTTGTGAACCTTTTGACACAGGCAAGGGGGTCACTCATTCAGCCCAACTTGAAAAATCCTAAAGTTGTCAGCTTGGATGATCTAAGCACATTTTCCAAGGGCATGCTTTCTATTCTAAAAGGAAGATACAAACATGATACAAGGAATTTGTACCTAATAAAATGGAAATGATTCTACCTTTGGTGCTAGAGGATGGTGCGGACCGAAGTCGGACTTTACTGTCCATGATCCTCAAAGATCTGTCAGATATTTACAAACCAATATTGACATCTTCATTAAATCATCACATTTTATTATGCAAAATATGAGTTCACTTACAGTTTATTTATTTTATTTATTTATCATTTGTTAACCGGGAAAGTCCGACTTGGAACGAAGCCAATTTTCAGCGGCGGCCCGGGGAGAAAGGCTCCAGATGCATGTCTTTGTAAGTTCACTTACAGTAATGAAAAAGAAAACATAGTAACAATTTCCATTATTGTAGTGCAGCAGTTCGTTTTCTTACTCCCACTTTACATATATTGCTGAATTCCTGTTGAGCCTCAGTCATACCTCTGAGTATTATTCTGTATATATTTTTCCTGTAAATCATTTATGTCGATCAAATTTACTCCTTCCTTTTTCTCACCTCCATTTTTATTACTCATTTGCAGAATTCAAAACTTATATTACTGTTGCTTTAAAATTTGATTTCCTGACAACTCATTACATTCTCAGAAAACATGTTCATACTTAACCTCTGTCTCCCTCATCACATTTCCTACATTTTTTGACTACCTGAGGAAAAGTCCTGTGAAATCTAATTTGGGTATAAATATGCCTGTCTGAACGTACACATGCAAAAATCCTAAACTTTTTGGAATGTGTTGTGTACTTGTGAGCCCTAGAGATTTCTTCCCATTGTTCTTTATAATTTGCCATTCTGTTCTGTCTTCTCAATATTTTCTAACCTGCTCTGACTGAGTTTTTTTAAAAATATTTATCAAGCAATATTTTATATTCCTACTAGTTAGCCTTTTTTAAACAGCTCTGTTCTATATTCAGATAAAAACCCTACCAGAGCTGGTCTGTCACTTAACCCTCCCATGTTCTTTTCTACCTGACTGTATTCTAATATCTATCCCTGATAGTGAAGGCACTCTGTAATGAGCAGTCCAAACTCTTGCTTAGCCTCATCCCACCCTGTAGGTTCATCGTAGGTAAGGATTCAGTGATCAGCATGCAGAGCATTAAAAGTTGAGTCCATGTTCTAAAGTTCACACCAGCCTGAAGGAATGCAACACAAGGGTATATGTGGGGGTCTGGATTTGAGGATGCACATTCATTTGTCTAGGTTTGCCTTGAAGGTGGTAGGTGACTGCTTGACATCTAGTGGAAGTTTGTTGCTGAGGTTGAGCATATGCTGGGATACAAAGCTATCACACAAATGTATTATTTATATGATGCTATAGGTTTGGTTACTTTAACCAGGATATTTGAGGAACCACTTTTTTCTGCAAAAGAATAGGAGGTTATTGAGTGTTGTATCTTTCCTGACTTAAAAGGCTAATCACAGATCCCCATGGCGGAGTCTTGCACCAATTGTTATCATGGTCTAATCACTATTGGAGCAATTGTGAGTATGTGGAAGATCAAGTAACAGTTCCCAATTTATGGTTGCCTGCAAACTTAGGTTACGGTCGGCCAGGAGTATTGATTTGAAGATCTGAGAAATGGCTACCAAATAAGAGATGACCCAACCCTGAGCTCTGTTGTACACCGCTGGTAACTTTTTTAGCTTTCAGAAGTGGCACCTGTGACTCTTAACCACATAGATTCTGTCAGATAACCAGTTAGTTATCCACAGCTTAACATAAGGGTTCATTTACAAGTCTGTCATTAATGCACTTATGGTGTCTTGTTTCAAGGGCCTTGACCATTTCCATACGTGTTGTATGCACTGCTTACTGCTAGCTACTGCTTCAATGAAGACTTCAAAAAATTAATGAGGTTAAAAAGAAAGGATTTTCCATTGACAAAGCTGAATTGATGAGGGTCTAAGATTAAGAGATTTTCTAATGTCCAGATTAATGAGTTTTGAGCTATGTTCCATAGTTTTATGTATGAGGCTAGAGAGAGTAATGGGTCTATAGTTGTCAGGGCCCGTGGTTGGGCCACCCTTGTGTAATGGCGTTACAGTGGCTGTTTTCAAGGCTTCAGGACTATAACCAGTGAAGAGGGTTAGATTACAAAATCAGGTAGTCTGTTCAGATAGGCCAGATATTGTACTGATAATGAGACAACCTGGAATTTTATTGGAGATCATGGACGAGATGCTCTTGGTTTTTGAGAAAGTTTGTTCCACAGTAATTAAAGGGTTTGACTTTGACTGTGGAGTCAAAAGGAATAGCTATAACTGTGAGTAGAGAAAAATTTGCACTGTCGGCTTGGATATTGGCTATTTCCTTTGGATCAGAGCAGGCAGCATTATTGTGGATCATCTCTGAACATTGTTGGATATTACTTGGCTTCCTGGCCTATATAAAGAAGAATATGTAGATATTTTTAATGGCTGCTTTAAGTTCATATTCCGCTTTCATCTTCTTATAGTTCCCTTAAGCTCTTTACTAGTTGAAGTATGTATTTAAGGTAGGTAGAATGAGACCTGGTAATAAGCATTATGCAATTTCTTTCAGTGGTTATACTGTTGATTTTTTTGGATACTTCACATAGGGGATAGCTTTTAATTTTTGAGTTTGATGTAGATAAGGGATTGCCTTATCAATAAAACTGTTTAAGTGAAAGTAGAAGTCAAAGGCACAGGCAGCAGCTTTAGCAATGGGATCCATTGGAGAAGGATTACAGTGGAATTTATTTTGGTAACCATTAACCAAAGGTTCGCTTTTTAGAAGTCCATTAACACTGAGGTTTTTGTAGGGGAAGTAACATCAGTTTTAAAAGAAAAGGTCACTGATACGTGGTCTGATTTAAAAAGTGATAGCATTAATAATGTTAAGGAAGCAGTGGGAATGCCAGCCATTGACACTGTAGAGCAGCCATTTCATTGATGGATAGCTGAAGTCCCCCAGTGCAAAGTGTTGAGTTTAATGGGGATTTCGTGTAAAGTGTTAAGATAGCTATCATGCTTAGAAAAGGGCATAGATGGTGCTCTATAGCTGGCTATGAAATGGTAGTCTTGTCTTGTGTGATTTGGACAATTAGAAGTTCAAATATGATGTCCCAAGGAGTCTGTTGTGAGGTGGTGATATCCTTGACATAGTGCAACCGCACAGCTGCCAGTAGACCTGAAGAACATGGGTAAGCACTAAACACAGGAACGAGAGATGGTGCTTTTATTGCTCTAAACATCATGCCTCTGTAACTACACATGTATGAATGTGTTCATGTTGCAAGAGTGCTTTGTTTGGGCATGTTTTTTTAAGACTTCTGTTGCTGAGTTGAGTCACATTAATGTGTTCCAAATTAAACTTTACTAGATTGGAAAGTCCAGCAGATGAACTCTGCCTAAAAAGCCACTATTGGGGCAGCATGGGCTTTAACCAGAATGCAGAAGCCTTGGTATAAGAGGTGCAGATCATCACTGGTAAAGCAGGAAGGCTTGTCTGGCATCTCATCCAAGCTAACGCATGCTGCTCCCCCGAGTGACATTAGCTACGTAGAAAATTATTAAAGCCTCTTATGTTGTCTTTGAGTTAGCAGCTGCGGTGGTGCAGCAGTTAGCATTGTCGCCTCACAGCAAGAGATTTTCTCGTTCAATTCTCGGCTGGAGCGCCTTCTGTGTGGAGTCTGCATGTCCTCCCCGCGGTCGAGTGACATTAAAGACATGCAGGTAGGTGCGAGCGTGAATGGGCATGCCTTCGTTGAAGGTTGGGCGTCAGGCTGGCAACTCGGCACCGTAAAAATCCACTGCCAATCATGAGTGGACTGGAGTTCTGCTGTGGCGACCCCTAACCAGGAAAAGCTGAAAGTCTATGTTGTCTTTGAGTTGCAGCATCATTCTAGGTGATAGGAAAATGCCGCTCAACACCAGTGTCTTTACTGCTTCAGACACAGGCATAACAAGCAAAATGTAAAGAGAAACTCGAAACTGCCAAATGTGCACCAGACAGAACAAAATTAACGTAGATAAAACTTCCTGTTGAACCACCTCAGCTAAAAACTTCTATTTTAAAAATAGAAACAAAACATAAAAGACTTGCAACGAGAGAGCTTTAAACTATTAGCACTTTCAGCTATTCAGCCTTCTTCAAATCATGTTCTCCATAGCTCTCCAGCTAAAGTTAAATAACAAATCATGTCCACATGCTGCAGGCAACAGCTACTCATTAACCATTCTCGAACCATAGCAACTAATCATAAATCACTATCCAACCCACTTAGTACATTTCAGTGTGGTATCTTTACATCTCTACCCCTTGAGTCTATAGCAATACATTCTAAAGCTTTAAACATAAAGCTATGATCAGGATAAGATGCATCGTGGTCAGCCAGCGCATTCTATAAATCCTTGTGCTTAATATCCCTCAAATGTCGCATAACTCTGTCCTTCAAATGCTGATCCATTTTTCCAATATAGAACACTGAGCATTTTCGACAAGTTGCGAGGTTGACCAAATGCTGGGTATTGCAAGTTGCACTAGCTTTCAACAGGTGATTCCAGATACAGGATGAACAAAAAGATTGCTGTTGTCTATATGGGTGTACCTTGTTAAATCGAAAGTATGGTTCATCGAACCATACTTTTTCTAAATTAATTTAGCCAAAGTGCATTTCGCTAAAGAAAACAAACAAAAAAAAAACAACATGCCATTTGCATGTACCGTTAGTTGTACATCAGCATATACTGTTGATGTACAACTAAAGAAACTCTGGAGATCATAGTACAGTGGGGATAAGGGAATATTCCCTTTCCCCACTGTAGTGCGATCTCGGAGTGAGAATATTAAAGTGGGGGGATGGGGGTTGCAGGGGGGATTGCCCCCCTGCATGATACTGTGTAGTGTGTTTTTTTTTATTTAGTTTTTGTTTATTCCGCGAAAGTGCATTTTCGATGGAATCCACTTTTGCGGAAGTGAGTTCGACAAAGTACAGTTTGATGAACTGTACTTTCGATTTAACAACGTACACCCATATATATATATATATATATATATATATATATATATATATATATATACGGGTCCATTATGTAAACGCGAAATACTGAAATCTCGAATTTCAGTATTTCGAGTCCACAATATCGAACGGCCACAGTCCCGCCTTTTCATTATCCCGAACACTGGATTTAAATAGAGAGTACGCCTTTGAAAAGGCTTACATTGTACTACCTTAACATGGCTAATACGACTTATCCCCCACTGGGAACTAAGGGTAGCATATACCAAACCACAACATCACAGAAAATTAAAAAAGTGCTCATCATAGATGGATACGTGTTCCACCCAGAGAGGAATCTCCATCTAAAAAAGTACTGGTGCTGTAAATGGAAAGCAGCGTTAAAGTGTAAAGGTAGGTTAAGTACCTTAACCATACCTTCTGGTGGACAGTTGCTAAAGTCTGCAGACCATAACCATACCGGTGAACCTTCCAAGCAGGAGAAGTACAAACTCTGTAGTGAGCTGAAGCACAGAGCAGCAGTGTCACGAGATCCACCCTGTATATTAGTGGAAGACACATTAGCTTCCACTAGTTTAGATGCATAACTGACATCCCTAATACCTAATAGGCATGCCTTGCTGCAACAAGTGGGAAGGGTGAGGAGAAAAGATTATCCATGTAAGGGAAATCCGGAGCTTACATTACATACCCCGAACATCAGTGACTACCCCATAAAGACAAGAGCCTTTGTAGAAAAAAAGATAACAGATGACACTGGGGAAAACACTGTTATCGTACCACTGTTACCAACTTACAGGACCTTAGCACAGCAACCATTTGGCTAATGGATGGCACATATTTCTACAAGGGCATCGTATGCTGTCAACTCCATAACATCCATGCTCTGATAAAATGTGGAGGTTACAGTAAATCTGTGGCACTAGTGTACTGCTTAATGAGCAAAAAGTCTTTAAAGGCGTACAATGAGATGTGGCACTGTGTTCCATCTAATGGCAGAGAATGGCTTAGACACTAATTTGGAGTTTGTATTATGTGACTTTGAGGTTGCTGCAATCAAAAGCATAAGAGGGAATTTGACTGGAGTGGCTTTGAAGGGCTGCTTGTTCCACTTTGGTAAAAAATATATGGAGGAAGGTACAACAATTGGGTGTAACCTCTCTGTATAATAGTAACAAGACCTTTCAGCTGGCAGTTAAAAGCTTAATTGCATTAGCATTCCTTCCGGAAGAAGTAGTGCCATCCTTCAACACATTGAGAGCTACATTTCCAGTAGAGGGGAGAGAATTAATACAATACTTTGCTGATTGGTATGTTTTAGGTAGAAAGAGAAAGTTTGCTACACAAAGCACAGCATGTTGTAGATTCCCCCTTTATTTCCAATACCATTCTAGAAATGTGCATGACCTGAATACTCTGTTTTTACCTTGCACACAAAACTCGGTGGAGGCGTGACATTGTCGCCTAAAGTGCATACTTGGTACCAAGGCAACAGACCTATCCATTTTGATGACAACATTAGCAAGGGAGCAGGATAAGGGTAGATTTAGCTAAGACCTACTGTATTCAGTGGGTGTCCGCTATCACCAAAACGATGACGGATTATACAAAGGCACAGCCAGTTTGAACATACACTACCCTGACTTCCTCACAGCAATTGCTAGAGTTCTACAAGTGTAGATTACCTGGCAATGGATCGTATTATGTGGCAATGTATGTACAGTAGCTCAATATCAGCATACTGACACTTAGCACTTACTGAGTATGTTTAAGTAAGATGCACTAGTATGGAGTGTGCGTGTTTAACATTTATGTTAAGAGCTAAAAAGTGCAGAAGAATTTGTTAAAGCATTACAGCAAAACTACTTGGACTTTGCATTAATTCAAGTTTTTGAGATATTTTAAAATATTAACTGGTTCCCTTCTCTGACCATTATCAGATTGTGAATATGTATGAAACTGTGAGATGATTTTTATGAGCTGATTGCAATGTATCGTAGAGGAGTGACTTACTTGTGTCTGTAATGTAACCTTTGCTTTAACAAAATAAACAGTATATTTAGTGGAAAACAACAGAAAGCAAATAAGTTTAGCAGAAACTTCTTTCACCTAGGTTGTTGGTGTATGCTCTGTGCTTTTTAGGTAGGGTTGAATGCTGGTTAGGGAGAACACCCCCTTTCAGTGTCACACTCAAGTGATAACAGTAGCTGTGCGCGTGTTTGTGAAAATGCATGCGTGTGTACTCCCAAATATTTATTTTATTTATTTATTTTACATTTGTTGACCGGGCTAGTCTAGCTGGATGTATTTCCATTTTCAGTAGAGGCCCGGGGAGAAAAGCTCCACAGAGTATACAGAAAAAAAAACATACAACATATGAAAGTCAATACAACAAAAACAGCAGGATAAATGTAAAGACAATAAAGAAAAGTTAGCAGGCAGAAACAATTTACAAATATGAACTAATATCATTACCTATAAACAAACTAAATAAAGAGAAGCAGAAATCAGGGAAAGGTGAGTTAGGAAGTAAGAAGAAGATATTTTTTGAAAAAATAGTAGGGAGGAGAAATGGGAGGAAAGTAAGAGGAGGAGAGTAAAGTAAAAGAAAGGATAAGAAAGGATTAAAACTTTCAGCGAAGAGGAAAAGAGGTAAGTTAAAAATTGAGATAGTTGTTCATGGAAGAGGGAGAGAGATGCGTGGGAAGTAAAGAGATAGAGAAGGGGTAGAATTATTTAGTCAGGATTAGTGCAGGAACAGAGCCAGTGACTTTTCAAGTGTTCTTTTATTCTTTGTTTGAAGAGGGGCAGTGATGAGGTTAGTGTTATGTCACTGGGTAGTAGATTCCAGTTCCTTCCTACTGTACTAGAAAAAAGAGAGTCACCAGCTGAGTTATTGGACTTTGTTAATCTAGCCATAAGTTTCCTAGAAGAACGAAGGGAGTTAAGATTATTGTATGGGATTAAAAGTTTTGAGAGTATAGGGGTGTTGGAAGGCTGGTGCAGTATTTTGTGGGCAATGTTCAGTTGGGGGATGAGCAGAAGGTTTTGGAATTCCAGCCAGCCTAGTTGTTTCAGGTTAATACTGTGGTGGGTTCTGAAGGGGTTGCCAGTGGCGAAGCGTGCGATGTTATTGTAACATGTAGCCAGTTTATTAAGGTTGGCTTTCTTAAGGTTGGTAAATATAGGTGAAGCGTAGAGAAGTGTTGACAATAGATGGGAGTGGGCAATCTTGGCTCTAGCAGATTCAGTTATGAAGGGTTTAATTCGATACAAGGATCCTATTTTTCTGTTGACCGATTTAATGGTGTTATTAATGTGTTGATCAAAAGAGAGATTATTGTCGATGGTTATTCCTAACAGTTTTGTTGTAGAATCGGGTGTGATAACTGTGGCATTATTAGAGGAAATGGTGAAGTGTAAGGAGGGGGATCGGGTGGTGGGAGTAAAGAGAAGAAGTTTAGTTTTTTTGGCATTTAGTAAGAGGGAGCATTTATAGAACCATGTTTCAACTGAGTTGAAGATCTTTTGAGCAAGTGAACAAAGTTCAGTAGGAGAAGAAGCAGAGCAGATAAGGGTAGAGTCGTCTGCATATTGGATGCAGGTAGCCTGAGGGATAGCAGAGTGGAGATCATTAATGAAAAGGGAGAATAGAAGTGGCCCAAGAATGGAGCCCTGAGGGACACCAATGTTTATGGGTAGGAGAGAAGAGAGTTGATTTCCCCATAGAACTGCTTGTTGCCTATTGCTAAGGTAAGATTTAAGCCATTCAGTGGCAAGGTTGTCAAAGGAGAGGGATTCAAGTATGTTAATTAAGGTGGAATGGTTGACCATGTCGAATGCTTTGGAGAGGTCGATAAAGAGAGCAGAAGAGAGAAGGTTATTATTACGGTTCATATTGATGGTTTCTACAAAAGATAAGAGAGCAGTGGTAGTACTGTGATGAGGTCTAAAACCATGTTGACAGTTTGCTATTATGTTGTGCAGAGTGAGATGTTGTAGAAGTTTCCGGTGAATACATTTTTCCATAATTTTTGCTAATGGAGAAAGGAGAGCAATTGGTCTGTAATTGGAGTAATCGATAGAGTTACCCCCTTTATGTAATGGAATAATATGGGAAACTTTCCAGATATCAGGGACGGTTCCTTCTTGGATTGTCCTATTTATGAGTATGGATATAGGGTATGCAATCACTTTGGCAGCCCTTTGGAGGTAGAGAGATGGGAGCTTGTCAGCTGCAGGAGTACAAGGTTTAAGTTTGTTAATAAGTCTGTGGATAAAAGATGTGGGGATAGGTTGTAGTGTAAAGTTATAGGATGGGTCCATAGGGTTACTTGAAGGGGAGACATTGTTGGTGTTCATTTGTCTGGCTAGGGTTTGGATAGAGTCAATAAAGAAAGAGTTAAAAGCATTAGCAGTTTGGAGGGGATTGTCTGGGTCAGCATTAAGAGGGGTGGGAGTTTTGGTTGTTCCTGGGGAAAGGAGTTTATTGATTGAAGACCAGAACTGTTTGGGGTTGTTATGGTTTGTTTGTTGGAGTCTACAGTAAAAGTTTTTTTTGTCAGTAATAATTGCTTTTTTTGTTAGATTTCTAAGCTGACGGAAGTGAATAAGATCAGGGTTATTTCTATGGTGTCTCCATATAGCCCAGACTTTATTTCTGGAGAGAATTAAGTTTTTTGTTTCCTTAGAGAGCCATGGGGCAATGTTAGGTTTCATTCTGACAGTACGTTCGGGGGCACGTTTGATAAGAAGGTAGTATTAAAGTATAATACTGCATTTTCCAGAGGAAGTGTTTTTAAGGGGTACCAGTTACATGAATTCAGTTCAGCTTGAAATAAATCTATGTTAAAATGTTTGGTTGAGCGTATTTTTCTAATGTTTGGGAGGTTTGGAAATTCCATCTTGTCTCTTGTAATATGACAGTGGTCACTGATATCATCTGGCAGGGTTCCTACATCATATAATTGTTTGTCTTTGTTTATAAGTATCCAGTCAAGAATACTGTCTTTATTATTAGGCTTATTGATTCTTGTAATTGAGGTCATGGTTTGGGTGAAACCATGGAGGTTAATGTGAGAAGTAGGATTTTCAGCATTAATACTTTTCCAGTCTATGTTAAAGTCACCAAGAATTACAGTTTCTTGGGGGTAAGTTGTAGATACCCAGTTGAGAAAGGCTTCTAAAGTGGGTATATTGTTACCAGGAGGTAAGTACATACAAATTATGTAAAGGGCTTTCCTAGAGTTCAGTTGAAGTTTTGTAATAATGACTTCTGTTTTGCTATCCTGAGTTGGGTCTACAGGCAGGGTGGAGATATTTAAATGATTCTTATAGAGGATTGCAACTCCACCACCTTTACGTTTTGAACGGTCAAGTCTAGCTATATTATAGCCGTGTATAAATATAAATATATATATAAACATGAGAGTACATCTTTTCTCAAATGCTTGTGTCATTAGGTCACATATCATCAAAAGTGTTGCAGCAATGCAAACCAGCAAAACTCCCATGCAAACATTACAGTGTGCTGGTGGGGGGGAGTCCTAGCTTCCCTTTGCAGTTGATTGATTGGTAATATATGGCTAGTTGGTTTTGCATAAAATATGACATGTTATATACACACACACACGTGCACGCCCGCACATATGTATGTATAAAATGACCCTTAAATACGTGCGCATGCACACATATATGTATGTATGTATAAAATGACCCTTAACTATCTTAAAATGTGATTGGTTAAAGGCTCATCCAGACTCTGCTACACTTTGCTGTGAAGGAAAGGTTAGTTTGCTGTTATTTTTTCCATTTCTGTATTGCCTTTCTATATTTTGAATACTGTAGTTTGTTTTCTTTACCTTGTGTTTTGCTTGCATTCTGTTTTAACAGCATATTAAAACTTCAAAAGAGACCACAGCTCTCTCTGTTCTGAGTCAGGCAGAATTTTTTCCCTCCCTCCCACCCATTTAAGTTGTCTTGTTAAATACCACTGTCTTTCTAGTTGCCCGCCTCTTATGTTAATCTGACCATATATCTCATTTCTCTCTACTTTCACTGGCTTATGTGAGTAATCACAAAACCTTTTGAAATCCCACCCCTTTAATTATTTAAATTTATTGGCCATCCTACAGTATTTCATAGTACCAAAATACAAAAGTAACCACCCCTTTCAGTCCATCTTGCTGTTTTAAAAATAGTAACTCTCCACTAAACCTTAACTTTTTAAACAGGTAAAACTCAAGTTACCTACTTTCATATCTAACTTCTCTAGTGCACACTGCAGAGTGCATTCTTTTCAATCTTACCTTTAAGCATCCCTGTTACTAGCACTTTCTCTAATACCTAAAAAGATCATCTCTACTTGACTCCAAGTAGACTTTTCTCTATCTGTTAAACCTAGCACTTGCTCCTACAGTACTTATTACCTTGATACGGCACTCTTATAGATAGCACCCCAAAAGGCAAACCCCCATTTCTCGGTCACCCACGTCCCCGAATCTCTTTTAAAGTTTTTTGTCTAGTCCTTCTAGCATGTCGAGGATCAGTTGCTAGTGTCCTCTCCTGCTCAGCTGGTGAACCTGGGAATATTGAGGCAATGTTACAATTGCCTCATGTACACAGACAACCCTCTCCTCCTCCCACAAAACACAATTACATGCGAGAGATGCAACTATACGGCCAAACTGGAGGCTGAGCTCTCTCAACATAGGACTGGCAAGACCAGTCAGGAGGAGAAGGTTACCACACACACTATAGACCCAGTCTCACATAGTACCATCACAACCTCAAATCATACACATAAACACACAAAGACATACTCGGCGGCTCTGATCAAAAATCTACCAAAACAGCAGAGGCCGCCAAAGCAGACACCCAAACAACCACCACCTCAGAACACAACACCTGCAACACATAGACCTCACAGTCAGAGTGTCAAACAGTCACAGCCCTTAAGGCCAAACACAATGCCAGACACACTAGTCATTGGTGACTCCATAGTCAGACACACTGGTGTCCCGCTCACCAGACTGAGTAAGGAGAAGGTCACAGTAAGCTGCCTGCCGGGCCCTAGATACCGCCACATAACACAAGCACCCAGGTCTCTCAACAGCAGGTACAAATCGACTCAGTCATTGTCCACGCTGGTGTAAACGACCTGAGACGTACCTCCTTGGACTACATGAAAAGAGACATTGAGGAGCTCTCTGATTATGTAGCCCAGGCAGGTATGACCCTGACCTTGAGCAGTATCCTACCTTCACCAAGAATGATGCCACAATACAGAGATAAGATGATCAGCTTTAACAATTGGCTTAAACTCTGGTGTCATTCAAAGGGGATCCAATGTCTGTCTGCCTGGGATGACATGCTGGACAAGCCACGCTGCTTCATGAGGGACGGCTTGCACCTGTCACCCTGGGATTCGGATATTGGCAAAGGCTCTTGCCACCCCATAGTGCCTTTTTAGGCAAGGCTCAAATTCTAAACCTACCACCCTAGAACACAAAAGGAAAAAACTAAGGGTAATGCTGCTCAATGCCAGAAGTCTAAATCTCAAAATGCATGCACTCGAGGCCCTTCTCAGTATGGAGAACATCGATGTCTGTGCAGTGACAGAAACCTGGTTCAAGGCTCCTGAGAGCACCCCAGCACTATCAGGATGTCCTTCATGGATGCATCTGCAGTCATAACAAGTGGGTTGTCCTGTCGTCAGGCAGCCCTTCAGTCGGCCGGATTCCAAAGTCCGGGTCCGGCTTCGGCTGATGGCGCACTCCACCCGAAGTCATCTCTGTTGGTCTTCGGGTATAAAGGCATCAGCCGATGCCATTTTCCTCAGTCTTTCTTGCCGCGTGGCGCCCGAAGCAGAAGCTGTTCGCAAGTGCCGGTCGGTCGGATCCAGAGATTACTTCTACCGAATACTACTTCGAAGACTTCTAAAGCTAAGTACCCCGTTGGGGACTCTTTCTTGCCTCAGCCGATGTCAGAAAAAGTTAACAATTGTTTAAACTGTGGGAAACAAATACCTCATAAAGATTTCCACTCTTACTGTCTGCCTTGTTTAGGCCCAGCCCACAACGTAGCAGCCTGTTCGGCCTGTGCTTCTTTCAACCGACGAACGCTTAGGCGTCGGTCGGAGTTTGCAGAACAGTTTTTCGGTTCTGATTTTGCGTACATTATGCCGTCGGATCCTCCGACTACCCAATCTACCAAAACGCAAAGATAAGACCGACACTCGCGGTCCGCGGTTTCGGCGAAACCATGGTCAAGCAAACGCGAGTGTCTCGGTTTCGGCGAAACCGAGAAAACTGAACAAAGTACAGCTGAACCTATTCCTACAACTGAGGCCCCTGCTACAACTCTTGAATCAACCTCAGAAATTTTACCCACTACGGTGGTTGACTTATCAGACACCATCCCTTGGATGTCTCTACCCCAGCACGTGGTGCTGCTAGGCCTCCAGCAGCCATGTCCATTAAGGCCTTCGCCAGGGCTAAAGCAGCCAAGACTACTAAAACAGTGCCTGTTAAACCCCCCACATCCAGGCCCTCTTCTAGTTCTCAAATGCTTACTTTGGCAGAAGATTTAATTTCTTTAATTAGAGGATCTCAATCTCACCCAGACAGGGCCACTCAGCCCCAGAGAAGAGACCTAGGGCAGAGCCCCCGAGCCAGTGTCCTCTGATGATTCTGCTGATGAATCAGACATAACTGACCAGCCAGAGGCTCCCTTCTCCAATTTTGAAGATTCTGATGCTGAAGAATCCATTCCAGCTGCTTCCCCACCAGAAGAATTCTCCTTTGGGGAAACCTTGCATGCCATGCGAGAACAGTTCCAATGGCAGCAACAGGATTTTTCAGACTCCAGAAAAAGACTTAGGACCTTTCTGTACCTCCCACAGCACAGGCCCTTAGCTATACCTCCTGTTCTCTCTGTGGTGGATGATGCTTTCAATGATGTTTGCTCCGCTCCAGATTCTTTACCCCCAGCCCCTGCCAAACCAGACAGATTTTACAGGGTGCCAGATACTCATCACCACCTTTACAAGGCTCCACTTGCAGACCCAGAAACTATATCCCAGGGTCCCAAGGCAGTAGCCGTGACCATAGCTAAAAACCCTATTCCTTCTGAAAGGGAAGCAAGGTCATTAGACAGATGGGGTAAAAAGGTCTACACTTCAGCTACTCTCTCAGCTAGAGCTTTAAACTGTCAGTTTCACATGATACAATACCAAGAGTTTATGCTTGATCAGTTAACTAAAAAACTAACCACTGATGAATCTCTTGATAAGAAATATGTATTAGAGATGGTAAATAACATACAACAGGTTAGCAGCCATTCCTTAAAATGTGGCTATGATGCACTGGAGGCTTCATTTAGATCAGCCATGACAGGCACAGTGATAAGAAGGCATGCATGGCTAAAGGAACAAGCTTTACCGGATCATGTTAAAGCTAAGTTGCTAGATGCTCCTATGGACAAGACAAGTTTGTTTGGTACACATGCCCAGCAGGTTATGAAGAAAATGGAAGAAAAGGCAAAATCTGTTCAAACTGTTAAAGATTTCTTGCAGGTTCAACCCCCAAGGTTTAGCAGGAACTGCCCTGCCAAAAATTGGTCCTTTCCTGACTCCACAAAATTTCAAAGGGGCAGGAATAGACGTTCCAGAGGCAGAAACCAATCCAGAGGGGGTGCCTACAGAGGAAGACAGTGGCAAGGTAACAACAGAGGCACAGACACAGCCACTGCCACTACATCAGCACAACCACAGTGACTTAACCCTAAATCCGCCTACCAGGGAACAAATAGCAGCTCCTCTAGGCGGAAAGTTAACCTTATTTTCAAAGAACTGGCACTACATAACAAAAGACAAGTGGATTTTACAAACCATAGATCAAGGTTACCGGTTTCACTTCCACACTTTACCAGTCAAAAGAGGAATGCCAAATCTACCTCCAAATCAAAAAACAGAGGCTCTACGCCAGATAATGGAGTTAGTAAACATGAGAGCTGTGGAAAGAGTGCCAACAGCAGAGCAAGGAAAGGGGTTCTATTCCAGACTATTCCTAGTTCCAAGAAAGGAAAAAAGTTGGAGACCAATTCTCGACCTGTCCACCTTAAATACATACATCATTGTCCCAAAATTCAAAATGCTGACCCTACAGCAACTTCTTCCCATGCTGGGCAAGGAGTCTTGGCTGGTAACTCTAGATCTCAAGGAGGCATACCTGCACGTCCCCATTCGACCAATCTGCAGAAGATACCTCAGATTTCTTGCAGGATCAGAGCACTATCAATTCTCAGCATTGCCCTTTGGCTTATCTACTGCCCAGAGTATTCACAAAATGCCTGGCATCAGTAATCGCCCATTGCAGACTTCAGGGAATTCAAATTTACCCATACCTGGACGACTGCCTGCTACAAGGGGACAACAAAAGCAAGCTGACAACAGATTTACAAAGGGTCATTTACTTGCTACAAGCACTGGGATACACAGTCAATTTACAAAAGTCAAGGCTGATACCATCCCAAACAAGGACATTCTTGGGCTGAATTGGACACAGTAAAACAAATGGCATTCCTGACTACAGAAAAACAAAAAGAACTTCCTCTTTACTTCTTGGCACTAACAAAATTGAACAAGTTAACAGCAAGAAAAGTACTGCAGGCCTTGGGCTTCATGGCATCATGCATAATCTTGGTTCCATTTGCCAGACTACATATGAGAAAACTACAGTGGTACCTAAAGAATTTATGGTCCCAACACAGTCACAGTCTAGAAACAGAAATCCCACTAATTCCATGCTTAAAACAGGAGTTCCTATGGTGGGCTTAGGCATGCCAGTCAAACCCAGGCCTACCCTTTCGCAGATGTCAAGCAAGCCAGACCATCACAACAGACGCTTCAGACCTAGGATGGGGGGCCCACATGCTGGACAAATGCGTGCAAGGATTGTGGACACAGGATCAACTTCAACTGCACATCAACCTAAAAGAAATGCTGGCAGTAAAACTGGCAATCCAAAAGTTCAAACCATTTCTCAAAGAGGGCCAGTTGATGATAAGGACAGACAACACCACAGTCATGTGGTACATCAACAAACAGGGAGGCACTCATTCATACCCCTATGCAGAATGACCTTGGAGCTGTGGACCCTGGCACTCAGCTACAACATCCAGTTACAGGCAATATTTGTACCAGGGAAAGACAATACTCTAGCAGACATATTAAGCAGAACCACTTCGGATGCCCACGAATGGAAGCTTCACCCGGACATCTTCAAGACCATCTCAAAGAAATGGGGAATGCCACAGATAGACCTATTCGCATCACCTCTCAATCACCAGCTCAAACAATTCTGCACAAGGACATTCCACCCATTAGCATGGAAAGTGGATTCGCTCTCCTTCAACTGGAAAGGCCTAACAGCATATGCATTCCCACCTCTTCCTTTGATACACAAGGTACTACTGAAAATCAAGGAAGAACGTCCAAGGATAATCCTGATAGCTCCAAACTGGCCAAGACAACACTGGTACCCACTACTGAGGAGCATGTCTCGGAACAATATGTGGACAATTCCCCTGATGCCTTTGATGTTAATGCAGAACAACTACAGCATCATACATCCAAACCTAAAAACCTTGCAACTGACTGCATGGAACATCACATAACAGCAGCTAATCCAGAACTTTCCCAAAGAGTTAAAGACATTATTCTTGAAGCACGCAGACCTTCAACAAGAAGGAACTATGCTGGAAAATGGAAAAGGTTTGTCATCTGGAGTACGGAAAGAGGAAAAGATGTGTCAAACATAGATATGCCTAACATTCTGGAGTATCTGGCCGAACTTCTTCATTCAGGCCTGTCCTACTCCTCCATCAAGATACATGCATCAGCTATTTCAGCAGAATACAGCTTTGATCCACCTGTTTTTTCGCACCCTTTGCTCAGGCAGTTCCTCAGAGGAATCAAGAATGTAAAACCTCCAAGGAAACAACCATTACCAGCTTGGGATTTAAACTTTGTGCTAGAAAAGTTGACACTATCACCCTTTGAACCAGCAGCAACAGCAGACCTACAACACCTGTCATGGAAAACTGCTTTCCTACTGGCAATTACTTCAGCAAGGAGGATTTCAGAACTACAGGCCTTAATGGCAGTGCAACCCTTCCTAATCTTCCACCAAGATAGAGTGTCCATGAGGACTAATCCTACATTTATGCCCAAGGTGGTATCCAGAGTGTCTTTAAACCAGGCAATCCACCTACCTACCTTCTTTCCCAACCCACAAAACAGAGGGAAAGAATACTGCATACCTTGGATGTACATAGACAGCTACGCTACTACTTGGACAGAACAAAAATAGCAGAAAGACTGACCAACTTTTGTAGCCTATGCAACAGGAAGGGAAGGAAAAGCTATTTCCAAACAGACAATCTCCAAATGGATAGGAAATTGCATACGATTCTGTTACTCCTTCCATGGAAAACCAATTCCACAGAACATAAGACCTCATTCTACAAGGGCAACAGCCACTACCACAGCCTTCTTACGAGGAGTGGCAACCAAAGACATTATTGAGGCGGCTACTTGGACCTCCGTGCATACATTTGCCAAGCATTATAATTTGCCTCTATATTCCAGATCCCGAGCAGGGTTTGCCACTCCTGTACTGCAAGGGATCCTAAACACACCATAATCTACTTTTATCCTCCTCCCCTAGTTGGCTATGGTATTCTACCCACTTGTTATGACTGCAGATGCATCCATGAAGGACATAGTACAGTTTTGTACCTACCATAAATGTAGATGTCCGAACTGGATAGCATCTGCAGTCAGGATTACCCTCCCTCCTTCCCCTCTGTGGTACTCCTAGGGTGTTTACCCTTCTTATAGCTAGCTGTTGGGGGGGAGTCTTTTATGGTGTATTTGTTTGTATATATGTACATACATACTTATTGTTGTGTTTGCCTCTATCTATTTGGAAACATTGGCATCTATCCAAATTTTAGCCTGCAAGAGGGCTACTGGCATCTGGGGCAAGAAACACTGAGGAAAATGGCGTCGGCTGATGCCTTTATACCCGAAGACCAACAGAGATGACGTCGGGTGGAGTGCGCCATCAGCCGAAGCCGGACCCGGACTTTGGAATCCGGCCGACTGAAGGGCTGCCTGACGACAGGACAACCCACTTGTTATGACTGCAGATGCTATCCAGTTCGGACATCTACATTTATGGTAGGTACAAAACTGTACTTTTTACCTCTTATCATGCGTTCCGGCCCCAAAATCCGGACAATACCAAGAAAGGAGGGGGGTATCCATATTCATCAAAGACACCCACACCTCAAGACTGGTGGCAACGCACGATGCATCGGAGACCATCCAGGTGCAATTAACCATAGGCAAGACTGCTCTGCAAATTGTAGCATGTTACAGGCCACCCTCACAAACTCAGGAACCTCACATGGCCTTCCTGAAAACACTAGAGGGGATAAATGTATCACCAAACACCATCATACTAGCTAGGTGACTTCAATTACCCTAATATAGACTGGGAACACTACTCAAGCCCAAACACCCTAGCCCAAAAGTTCCTGGAATTCATAAACTCAAATGCCATGGAACAACTAGTCACCATCCCCACAAGAGGAGAAAACATACTTGATCTCATCATCACGAACATGGGAGCACAATGTTCAACACCGGAAGTATACCCCTCACTGGTGAGATCAGATCACAAACTAATCTCGCTGGAGGTCCTCATCCCACCCCACCTGAAATAAAAAGACCACAGTAAAGAACTTCTCGAAAGCCGACTTCACACTTCTAAAGACTAGTGTGGTCTCCTTTAAGGCCCCGAGCCAGCGGAAAACAGTACTCAAGCCGCTGAATCACTTACAAATGCCTTCTACCAGCACCTGCAGGACTGCATGGATAAGGCAATCCCAAGCAAAACAAAGACTCTTTGTACCAAAGGCAAGCGTCCAGTCTGGTGGACCCCAGCCATAAACAAACTCTACAACAAAAGGAGGAAGCTACTACAAGATAGAGCAAAATCCTTAAAAGGTAAGACACCCTTGATCACTATAAGTAAAAACTAAGAGCTCTCATAAAATCATCCAAAGCAAATTTTGAGAGAAAAATAGCTAAAGACTCAAAAGACAATCATAAGGCCTTCTTTAGCTATGTTAGAAACCTGGGAGGAAACTCCCAGATATGCTCAGAACTAGTTCAAAATGATGTGAAGATTACTGATCCTACAGACATTGCCAACATACTGGCTGACAGGTTCAGTGCAAACTTCTCCCCACCCCAAAAGGAGAGATATCTATACCAAGCGATTGCAGCCCCCCAAACATCTCCAACGCCCAAGTGAGAACTGCTCTCTCCAAAGCAAAAAACACAGCATCCATGGGACCTGATGGTGTCCCCGGCTGTGTGCTCCACGAACTCAATGAGGAATTAAACCCACAGCTAGGACAGCTGTTTAATCATAGTCTTACCTCTGGATACGTACCCAGGAGTGGCACTGCAACTGTGGTCCCACTTCACAAAGGCGGTGCCTCCACTGACCCTGGAAATTATCGGCCCATTAGCTTGACAAGCCTTATCTGCAAAGCCATTGAGAGGATCATAATGGACCTCATAAATAAAGACATAGGGAATTTGCAGACTTTGGATCCATCCCAGTTTGGCTTTGTCAAAGGCAGATCATGCCTTCTAAACTTGGTTGACTTTTGAAACAGTCACCAAAGCCATTGATGAGGAAAGGCAGTCCATACAGCCTACCTCGATCTGGCGAAGGCCTTGATACAATACCCCACTCGGGTATCATTGAAAAACTCATCAGCTTAAATGTTAACCCATACATCACAAGATGGGTTGCAAACTGGCTGAGTGACAGAACCCACAGGGTCAGAGTTGCTGGCGCCATGTCAGACTCAAAGCCTGTCACAAGTGGTGTACCACAGGGCTCAGTCCTGGGCCCACTCTTGTTTGGCATCTACTTTTCAAGTACAAGCAAACACAGGAGGGTTATGGCTGACAAAGTTTGCAGATGACTGCAAACTGGGCCATAGTAGAAAACACATCTGACACAGATATCCTTCAGAAGGGTCTCACAGAAGCGGATAACTGGTGCCAGAGCCATGGCCTAAAGTTAAATGCCAAAAAATGTATAGTCATACCCTTCGGGAAAAACAAGGTTACCCCTAGCTACCAAATAGGTGGCAATCCACTGAGCACAGAAGAAGTTATCAGGGACCTGGGGACCCAGGTTGATAGTAGTCTGTCATTCGATACCCATGTAGCTAAAGTAGTTAGGAAGACCTTCTACATTGCCCACCTTATCATGAAGGCATTCTCATCTAGATCAAGGGAGGTCATAGTCTCCCTATACTCATCACTCATCAGACCAATGATTGAGTACAATGCCCCATTCAGAATGTATCTGACCCGACACTTGCAGCAGCTGGAGAGGCCACAAAAGTTCCTCACCAAAAGGATAAAGGGTCTCAAACATCTGTCCTATGCTGCCCGACTGAAAGAACTCCAGCTCTATTCAGTCGCTTACTGCTTGCTCAGAGGTGACCTTTGCCTAACATACAAGGCCATGTCAAACCCAGATTTGATGAATATGCTTCACCTCAAAAATCTAGATCCGTCAGAGCCACAAGGGCGGAGACTTAAACCTCGACACGGCTATTAATAGGGCGTGCTGGAGGGATAGATTCATCACCCAAAGACTCCCTATGCTGTGGAATAAAATCCCAGTATATGTGAGGCAGAGCACCTCGCTGGCCTTGTTCAAGAGAAATCTTGACCAATGGATGGGAGATCGCAGATATACCCCAGGGATTACCTCAGTGTCACTGCTCGACAGAGGCACAGCAAAATAATGGGTATAGTTCCCCATACTAAAGGGGTGGCGTAAGCCACAAAACTATGGGCTAGGCTTGTAAATGCCCTCAGGCAGATAGCCTAGTATGAATCTATGAACCTATGAACCTAAGTAAGACAATGGCCTTATAATGCATAAAGTCTGGAGGGGAAGAGCCAATGACTTCAACGAAGAGCAAAACAGTTTTGTTACTATGGTAATGGTAAGTAGTTGCTCTCTGGCAGGGTTTTTTGTTCATTTTACAACAATATTAATCTTTAGTACAGTAGTTTTCCATCTGCCTTATAAGCAGGTGTACAGCTTATGAATGGCTTAATTTGTCATGGCTATTGGAAGGCTTATTACATTGTTTTGTTTTATTTGGGGTATTTCCATTATAACCCCTTTTCCAGTGGAGTTTAACTCTAATAACCCTGCTGCCTGTCACCCTTTTAAAGTACTTCTGCTCTTTTACTGTTTTCACCGAGTGTCTGCATCAGTTGACACACTTGTATAGTTTACTGCTGTGCTGAATTGCAGTAGCTCACCTTGGTAGCAGGGACTTGAAATGGTCATAGAATGTCTGTACACTAATACTGGACATGCACAGTCTCCCTCCAGCCAAGTATGATACTGTGTGCCAAAAACTATAGCCGATAGTTAAAAGAAGTCAGTAGCTTTAGTTGTAAGCACTGGTTTGGCGCATGCTGCTTCAGAATTGTCCACTTCTCTTACTGATACCATGCATTGGCTGTACCCCTCAGCCACCTCCAGTCTTAGTTTAATCTTGATTTGGCAAGTCATGTAAGTCATTCATCTGTAGTGTCAAAGATAGGCTTGTTTTAAATGTTAGCTTAGTCTAGCTCTTTTACAGTTGGCGTAAGATATAATGCACCACAGTGTTGATTCATTTAATTAACATTTGATTGTTTCAAGATGTGATGGCAATGCTTGCCAACAAGTATTCATATTTCAGTCTGAAATATTTAGCTGCATCTTGAAGTAATATACCATCACTGAAATCTTGTTGTGTCTTTTTTCTGTAAATCTTTCAATAGGTAGTATAATGTGTTTATTTGGTTATGTAAGGTCTTAGATTCATGTAGCTCAACAGAGTGTGTTGGAGCATGAACAATAACTTGAGACATGAGAGTGTTTAGTGACGTTACATTTTCAGTGTGGCTAAGAAACAAGCAAAATGACTTACAAAATATACTAAGTAATGCACTTTTGAACAAATCCAGGCTTGGTATATTATTAATTACAGTACAATTAAAAGAACAGCAATATATCCCTGCCATTTAGTTTTATTTTAGAAGATAACTTTGCTCTACAGGAAAAATAAAATTTAAAACAGGCCTTTCAACACAGAAAATCTGATAAACTATTAAATCGTTACTGAAGCCTCTTCCTAAGTACAGTAAGACATGCCAAAATGGATATTGTAGGGAGATAAGAGCTTCCAAGGATGAAGACGCTGTCCACCTATGACATAAGGTCCATTATTTCTCTGTAACACAACTATCTAACGCATTGTTTGTGTCTGTGTTTTTATCTAATGGTATTTAAATTGTGTGCGTGTGTGTGTGTGTCTATACATATATATATATATATATATATATATATATATATATATATATATATATATGAAATATTTGTGTGTATATATACGTGTGTGTGTGTATATATATATATATATATATATATATATATATATATATAGCAAATATGTGTTATTGTGTTTGTGTATGTATATATATATATATATATATATATATATATATATAT